>NC_056744.1:1454891221-1455013721 GCF_019279795.1 Protopterus annectens | reverse complement strand
GTTGTATAACTTGTCTTATACATTTTGGCCATAGGGAGGTAAAGGATAGGAGATAGTGTAGATTGAGGGAGGGAGTATAGTATAAGATATAATATAGGTAGTGATAGGAGAAAAGGATGGAATAGCAGTTTAAAAGTTGGTTGTAAGTATAGTTGGGGTGGAGAAGGTAGAGAGAGTTCATATAGGTGTAATGTAGCTGTAAGGTGTGGTAGGCAGTAGAGGTATGATGGCTAATAGGGAGAAGACAGTGGTTGGGTGATGGGGAAAGGGGTGTGGTTACAGAAGTATAGAGTTAACAGCACAGGGAGTGGCTGGGTTACGGGGTAGGGTAGAGGAGCGGAGTGAGCCCGCAGGGCGAACGGAGCAGGTTAGAGCAAGTGAAGATAGTGCAGAAGAAAAAAAGTATCAGCAATAGATATCCAAAGAATGAAGGTAAGGTAAGTAATGAATACTTTAGGGAAAAAAAAGAGACTACTAGGAGTAGTCAAGGGATACTAGTGTTCACTTTGTTATAAACGAGAACACGACTAAATCCAATAAATTTCCAAATACCCATGTGGTGCACAGCGTCACCTATTTAATGATAAGCACACCTTCCTTCTCTCTTCTTCAGAGTTATAAACAAGTCAGCTATATTACTTGCATAAATCACTTAACCTTATTAGTTAAATACAAAGATAACATAATTGTGGTGCTCTGCTAGCTCATACATACAAGCACTCTGTATCTAAACCTACCAGGAGGTGATTCCGAGCAGCCTGATCACAGGACCGGTACTGGGGAGATGTTGGGCGCAAGTAGAGTAGTTTAAAAATAGCGCCACTGAATTGTGACATCTAGAAATAAACTCCGGGGGAAGGTAGCTTATGCGGGAGGTAATATAAAGAGGGGTAGTAATAGGTTATGAGGTAAGTGAGAGTGGGTGGGGACAAAGAGAACACAGGAGGCTGAATGAAAGTGAAGATAGTGCAGCAGAAAAAAAGTATCAGCAATAGATATCCAAAGAATGAAGGTAAGTGGGTAAGTAATGAATACTTTAGGGAAATAAGAGACTAGGATAACAGTAAAGAAAGAGAGTTTGAGATATAGCAAGGAGGGAGTGGGATTATAGATTATGGTAGGTATAGCAGGAAAAGAAAGGAGGGAGTATGTTACTTTCGAAATTAAAAAGGAAAAGTCACATCAGCTTTATATACTGAAGCCCCAGGAGATTAGTCTACGTCTAGAAGTATTAAGTGTAGGTGCTGCCACCTAGTGGTAAGAAGTGGAAAAGCAAAGGATAGTATGCAGAAGAGATATAAACGTGCAAGTAGTGAGTAAGAGGTTTACAGGGTTTAGAGAAAGGAAGGGGGCAGTAACAAGCGGTCTGTGGTAGGCTGCTTAAACAACGCACACTCAGAATGCCAATGAGCACTATATATATGGGGATTAAAGTAGAGTAGGTAACAGTTTAGCAGAAATAACGTTGGGTACATACATTCACAAACAGTTTGTATTTGGGAGTCCTCACAGTAGGTGGCTAGTAGGAGACACAGAGTAGCAGGCAATTTCTGGGAGTTCTTCTGGGTTTAAGTAGGAGGTATTCCTTTTGAGTGTGTAGGCAGGAAGGGAGTACACGGGGCGGATAGATTCACAAACAGTTTGTATTTGGGAGTCCTCACAGTTGGTGGCTAGTAGGAGGCACAGACTAGCAGGCAATTTCTGGGAGTTCTTCTGGGTTTAAGTAGGAGGTATTGCTTTTGAGTGTGTAGGCAGAAAGGAAGTACCCGGGGCAGGTAGCAGGAGGCGATTCCGAGCAGCCTGATCACAGGCCCGGTACTGGGGAGATGTTGGGCGCAAGTAGAGTAATTTAAAAATATGAAAAAAGAAACACTGTAACCCACGGAATCTTTATATGAAAAAAGCATTTAACAGGGAAACAAAGAAAGAAAATCCATGTAAAGTTTTGAACTGAGGTGGAAAGAAACTTTGAAAGGACATTTGAAAACTTTATTTAAAGAAGTACTGGACATTGCAAAAGTTTAAGATAAAAGGGTCTTATGGGCTGGTGGATGGGATTGTAATACTGTGTTAAAAACAGAAAGAGAAAAAGTTAACACATATACAAAGCATGATACTCTGGAACAAGCTACCTATCCATATCAAGCAGTGTTCCTCATTAGCACTCTTCAAGAAAAATGTTGATGAGTCGATGGGAAATAGGAAATTCACCCCAGGCATCACGTCTGTGGCTCTGCTTGACAGGGGGCACAGGAAAGTTTATATTTGTGGGGAAATGGGACATGATAAAAAAAATCTAAACTAAAATATTATAAATGTAACAACACTGGACATTTATGGATGGATTGCAAAAATGACAATAAGAGTAAGCAAAAGAGAGAAGAAAATGAACAAAGGGAAGACATTTTAGAAGTAGTAGAGCTAGAAAAAATAATAAAGAGGGAAAGAAAAATGATCTGATATAAGTGATGAAGAAGACAAAAATTGTGAGACTGTGAAAGAAACAAAAAGAATTATAATAATAAAAGGGTAAAAGAAAGAAAATGAGAATTTAAAGGAACAAGTACAAAATTAAAAAAGAAATGAAATAGATGAAAAAGAATATATACAGCTAATGGCTGAAGGTTAGTATAATGTCTAAGGTGTTTGACTCACAAGCGCAAGGTACCGTGTTTGATTCTCACGTTTGAGAGGGAAATTGGCTAGACTTAGTCTGGCCTATTAAAGCAGCTAGGCTAGTAATGAGTTATGAAACCATGAATCTAAGGAAACGGAAAAATGAAAATTTTAGTGTGTGTTCTGTTAAATGTGAATAGTATTAAGAATACAGTAAGAAGAATAGGGATTTTGGAGTGGTGTAATACATGTGATATAGATGTAATTAGAAGACACAAGATTTCTAATAAATGAAGAAAGACTACGAGGAGAGGAGTTATGAGGTTGAAAGATAATCTGAAATTTGGGAAATGTAACTTTAGCAAAAAGTACAGTTTTGTACCTACCATAAATGTAGATGTTCGAGGATCCACATTGCTGCAGTCATAACCTGTGGGTAGTCCGCTGTCCTCGGTCGGCCCGAATACCAAAGAGTTAGGCTGGCATCGGTCATGGTCGCCCGGAGCTGACGTCAGTACGTAGTAGTACTTAAGCGCATGACCGACGTCATATCCTCAGTCTTTCTTGCCCCAGATGTCAGAATGCCTTAAAAAGGAAAGGCCAGACCCAAAAAAAAAAGAAAATGCCCAACAACCACAAAGGAGAAAATAACAATTATCCCAAAGGTACAACAACAACAACAACCACAACAACAACCCCAACAATAGAGGGGAAGGAGGGAGGGAAAATAGGACTGCAGCAATGTGGATCCTCGAACATCTACATTTATGGTAGGTACAAAACTGTACTATGTTCTTCGTCTCACATTGCTGCAGTCATAACCTGTGGGTAGAATCCCAAAGCAAAGGAAAAGGGGGGGCTGGCAAACTAAAAAGCATTAGGGGCTGCTAACATGCCCTGTAAGACTGCAGTGGCAAACCCAGCCCTGGACTTGGAATAAAGAGGGAGATGGTAATGCTTAGTAAAAGTGTGAACTGAACTCCAAGTAGCTGCTTCCAAAATATCTTTAGTAGCTACACCCCTCAAAAAAGCAGTTGATGTGGCAGTAGCCCTAGTGGAATGAGGTCTGATCCCAGCAGGAACATTCTTCCCATGATGAGAATAACAAAAAGCAATACAATTACCAATCCACTTTGAAATAGTCTGCTTTGAAACAGCTTTCCCTTGTGAACTCAAAGCAAAAGTAACAAATAACTGTTGAGTCTGTCTGAACTCCTTAGTTCTGCTCAAATAGTAACGTAACTGCCTGTGGATATCCAACGAATGCAAGACTTTTTCCCCCTTATTTTGGGGATCAGCATAAAAAGTAGGCAAATGGATAGACTGGTTCAAGGCCACATTAGAAATCACTTTTGGCATAAAAGTAGGGTTAGTACGCAAAGAAACTCTATCCTTATGGAATATCAGAAAGGTTCAACTGCCATGAGAGCCTGCAATTCAGATACCCTCCTAGCAGAAGTGATGGCCAACAAAAAAGCAGTCTTCCAAGACAAAAACTTCAATTCAGACGTAGCTGCAGGTTCAAAAGGAGGCAAAGTAAGCTTCTCCAACACAAAATTGAGATCCCAGGAAGGAGTAGGAGCTCTACGTGGGGGTCTTATATTTTTTGCCCCTCTAAGAAATTGCTTAAACAAAGGGTGAGAAAATAAAGGAAGGTCACAATCATAGTGAGCAGAAATGGCTGCAGCATGAACCTTCACAGAGGAAAATGACAAACCCTTGTCTAGTAATTCAGTAAGGTACTGTAGTGTAAAACTCAAATTAGGCACCGAGACATCAAAGCCCTTTGTTGTGCCCCAAAGAAAAAATCTCCTCCATTTATCAGCATAAACTTTTCTAGTGCTAGGCCACCTGGCTTCCAAAATGACATCTAAAACCTGTTGAGGAAGCTGAGATCCCACAGGCTCTAAAACAGAATACGCCAGGCCGTTAGATGCAGGGCCTGCACCCTGACATTGAGCAAATGACTGCTTGACTGGAACAACAAGTGAGGAAGCTGTGGCAAAGGCCAAGGAGGCTCCTGAATCAAACTCCTCAGCAGAGGATACCAGTGCTGACGTGGCCAATCTGGTGCTATTAGAATCATGCAAGGCTTGTCCCGCCTGACTTTCAAGAATACCTTGGGAAGGAGAGGCAGAGGAGGAAAAGCATAGACGTGAAGGTTGTTCCAACTGAAAGATAGAGCATCCACTTTCCAAGCTTTTGGGTGAAACATCTTTGTGCAAAATTTTGGTAGTTGGAAATTTAGAGGAGAAGCGAACAGATCTATGTCTGGAGTTCCCCAAGCCACTGTCAACTGCTGGAATACCTGAGGATCCAATTTCCACTCGTGGGGGTCCACAATATGTCTGCTCAATACATCTGCTAGGGAGTTCTATGCTCCTGGCAGAAACTGAGCTTGAAGAGTGATGTGCAAACTCAGAGCAGTCTCCCACAAAATCATTGCTTGTCTGCAAAGAGGGTAAGAATGGGTTCCCCCCTGCTTGTTGATGTACCACATGACTGTAGTGTTGTCTGTTCGAATCAACACCTGTCCTGGTTGAAGTAGGCCCTTGAAAGCCATCAGGGCAAACTGGACTGCTAACATCTCCTTCATGTTGATATGCAAATGCTGTAGTCTGGGAGGCCACGTGTCTTGAATCCATTTCCCATTGAAGTGTGCTCCCCAAGCCAGGTCTGAGGCATCCGTCGTTATGATCTGACTCGCCTCTGGTCGGGTCACAGAGAGTCCCTTGTTTAGGTGACATTCCTGTGCCCACCACAAGAATTCCTTCTGGATGCAAGGTATTATCTGAATGACAGTGTCCAAATCGTGGCAGTGTTGAGTCCATACACTTTTGAGATACCATTGTAGCTTCCTCATATGCAGTTTGGCATTGGGAAGTACTAGAATGCAAGATGCCATGAACCCCAAGGCTTGAAGGACTGTCCTTGCAGTCAGCCTGGACAGTACTGATAAATGCTGGAAGTATAGGTGTAGAGTTCTTTGTTTGTCCGGGGTCAGAAAAGCCATCTGAGAGGCTGTATTCAGTCTCACACCCAGAAAGCACATGTCCTGAGAGGGTACTAAACTGGACTTTATTTCGTTCACAGAATACCCTAGGCACCTTAAAACTGCCATTACATACTGTAGATGTTGAAGTAACTTGTCTTTGTCTTAAGCAAGAATCAGGCAATCGTCCAGATAAGGATAAATTTGAATTCCCCTCAGTCTGAAGAACGCTATTACAGGAGCCAGAACCTTTGTGAACACCCTGGGCGCAGTAGATAAACCAAAGGGCAATGCAGAGAACTGATAATGAGAAGTACCAGCCCGAAATCGCAGGAATCTCCTGCAGCTGGGCCTGATAGGAATGTGAAGATAGGCCTCTTTGAGATCCAGAGTTACCATCCAGTGATCTTTGCCTAGCATAGGCAGAAGTTGCTGTAAAGTTAACATCTTGAACTTTGGAATGTCTAGGTATGTATTGAGAATGGACAAATCCAGAATTGGCCTCCAAGTGTTTCCTTTCTTTGGCACTAGGAATAGACGAGAATAAAACCCTAGGCCTACTTCTGACGGAGGTACCACCTGGATTGCTCCCATCTGTAAAAGCAAAGAAATTTGTTCCTGAGCCTCCAGCCTTTGCCGAGGAGGTACATCTGGCATGCCTTTGAAAGGAGGAAAAGTGTGGAAATAAAACTTGTAGCCTTGATTTATTATGTCCAACACCCATTTGTCCTGGGTGACCAAATGCCAATTTTGTTTGAAAAGTGCCAACTTTCCTCCTAGAGGAGCTGCCAGAAAAGAAGGATCTGGCAGCTGAAAATACAGGTCATTGGGTCTGTTTACGAAAAGGCTGACCCCTGCCCTCACCAGAAGATTGTGCAGGAGAACTCAGAGTCCTAGGTCTGAAAGAACCCTGAGCTTGAGCCCTACCCCTACCACGTCTAGACCTGCCCTTAGACTGAAAATCCGAAGAAAGGTAGGACCATCCTCTTGCAGGCCAATTCCTGCTAAACTTAGGGGGCTGCACTTGCAAAAAATCCTTAACCGTCTGCATAGACTTAGCTTTATCTTCCATCTTTTTCAAAACTGACTCCACAGGGGAACCAAAAAGAACTTCAGATTGAAGAGGAGCATCCAAAATCCGAGCTTTCACATGCTCTGACAAATTTTGATCTTTAAGCCAGGCATGTCTACGAATAACTGAACCAGTAGCAGCCACCCTGGATGAAGCCTGAAGAGCATCGAAGCCACACTGCAAGGAATGTTTACCAACTTGATCTGAAGCATGAACCAAGTCCTGCAATTCCTTACACTCTATACCCTCAGATAAAGCATCTACCTTAGATTTCAATTGACCTAACAGAAATTTCTGATACTTCAGCATATGAAATTGGCAATTTAAAGCCCTCATAGCTAACGTAGAAGAGGTTTACACATTTTTCCCCCACCTATCCAAAGCTCTAGAATCTTTATCCAAAGGAACTGGATTCTTAACCACAGAAGCCCTGACACCCTTCGGCCCTTGAATAATGGTTTCCAGGTCAGCCCTAGGACTCTTATACAGATATTTATGTGCCTCTGGAACTCTGTAATACCTGTCTGGCTTGACAGGGGCAGGGGGTAAAGAATCAGGATTAAGTGAAGCTTCAGAAAAAACATCCTGAACAACATCTAAAACAGGGGGAATAGCCAAAGGCCTATGTTGTGGCAAAAACAAAAATTCCCTCAGCCTCTTACGAGAATCAGAAAAATCCTGACCTTCCCACTTGAAATGCTCCCTCATGGAATGCAAGGTTTCAGAAAAGGAAAAATCCTCTGGAGGTGAAGCAGAAGGACAGGAATCCTCTGCATCCGAATCTGAATAGGGAGGAAAATCATGAATATCCTCAGCTGAGGACTCTCTGAAGAATGCTCCATTCCCTCTAAATCTGTCTCCACCCTAGGCCTCTTCTCAGGAGGGGGCATAGAACCCCTAATCAAAGTAATCAAATCCTCTGCCATTTTCAACATATGTTTTTTAGGAACAGAACCCGAAGAACTAGGGCTATGGCCCGTACCAGTAAGACCAGGTTTAGCCTTAGCAGGGCCTTTAGTCACTGAGGTAGAAGGCCTAATAACCTTTTGTAAGGATGGAACTACAGATACTTGAGAAGCACCCTCGGCCTGGCCTAACTCCTTAGAGGCCAACTCCTGCAAAAGTAAAGGTTCTCCCTGGGATTCAGCCGAGACTTCGGCTGGATCCACAGATTCAACCGTAGATTTCATAGAACCGGCGTCCGCAACGGACGACTCATCCGGTTTAGACCTTAAAGATTTATCTTTTCGCTTTTTTGCGGTAGCGGGCGTCGGAGGATCCGACGGCATGTTGTAGTTACACCGCTTACCGAAAACAAGCCTAGCACAGTCTAATCTACGTTTAATGGTGCGTTTATTAAATCTAGCGCAAAAGCGACACCCGACTACGTCGTGCTCAGGCCCCAAGCAAGGAATACAGAGAGAATGGTAGTCCCTATGAGGTATCTGTTTCCCACAAGAAATACAATTATTAACTTTTTCTGACATCCGGATTAACTGAAGCAAGAAAAGACAAAAATTTTCCCCAACGGGGTACTTAGCCCAACTTGGTCTTCGGTCTGAAACTCGAAATTGAAAATTTCAGAACGCCGAACGGCACTTGCAAACGCTGCTTCTGCTTCGGACCACGCGGCAAGAATGACTGAGGATATGACGTCGGTCATGCGCTTAAGTACTACTACGTACTGACGTCAGCTCCGGGCGACCATGACCGACGCCAGTCTAACTCTTTGGTATTCGGGCCGACCGAGGACAGCGGACTACCCACAGGTTATGACTGCAGCAATGTGAGACGAAGAACATCTGGGAAGATTAACCATTGTAGATTTAAAACAGAAAGAACAAGTATATAACATTATAGCATTAAATGCTTATACTAATTGTAAAGAAAGGGAAGGCTTACTTCATCATATTTTTAGACTATGCAGTGATAAATATGAATATTATAACAGCAAGAGACTTTGTGATTTAAGAGGCAAGTGTAAAAAGAAAGGAAATGGTGGAAGATAAATATCAGAACTTATAAGATATGGTAAGTTAAAACTTTGGGACAAAAATTCATGGCCTTACAAAAGGGGTATATATAGAATTGAAATAGCCTATTTTACAGTATCAAAAGGGTTACTTACAGGAGAAAGAGAGGTAGTTGAAACAGGATGTTCTGATTATTTTGCAATATATCTAGAAATAAAGAAAAACAATACATATTTAAAAACAGGTAAAGAAAGAAAAAAGGAGAAATGAGAAAGCATGGAATAAAGAAAAAAGAGATTAGTAATACAGTTATCAAAAGATCATGTTACTATGAGACCATTTTATAAAAACTGGTCTGAATGGTGGATGATATTTAAAAAATATTTTTACAGTGGCAATATGGTGTGAGAAAAGTAGAGAAAGGAAAATATAAAAAATATAACAGTGCACTGGAAGATTTACAACATAATGATCAATATTATTTTGGCAAAGAAAAAGAATTACATGAAAGAAATTAAGAAAAAAAATATAAGAACTGTTACTTAAGGTAAGATATTTGTTATAATGAAAAGGAAAATAAGTACTGATTTATGTAAGCAAATTAGTAAAGGAAGATGGTAGTGTAATCAGAGAAATAAAACATACAGCAAGAGAAATATAAAGATCTCAGAAAAAGATTATGACTAGTGTAGCACAATATGTACAAGAAATGTTTAAAGAAAAAAGAAGTTAGTGAAAATAACATAGAAAGTAAAACGAAGTTAACAGAAAAAGAGAAGGGAGTTGTTGGGAAAGGAGATTTCTTTATATGAGATCAAGAAAGTATTGGGACTAGTAAATACAGATTTAGCTGCAGGACCAGATGCAATAGGGTCTGAACTGTATAAAAGTGTAATGGACTGGCAAACCTCTCAACTGTCCAGATTTTCGGCTCATATTTTTGGTCTGTTCCTCATAAAATGTGTGGTCTTCTGGCACATGACTAGGATGATCTGAGGTTTGAAGTCACTAAATAAGGACATATATTTGAGTTTCAGACTTCAAATCCTTCAGAAAATGTATGCTAAAACAAACCCTGTTACTCTAGCAACTTTCTAAAACAAACCCTGTTACTCTAGCAACTTTCTAAATTTATAAGAGCAATATTTAAAATATGTCCCTATTTTTGGGTCTTTCCCTCACATTTTATCAGGCTTTGTACAGAATTCTTGCACTAAGACATTCAGAAGTATTTGGACCATCGAAAAATATATTTTATAAATACTTTTAATGAATGGTTAAATGAAGCTTTTAGATATAAAAAATTATGTAGTAGAATACTTAAATTCATATGGAGGAAGGAAAATAGACAACAATTAAAAAACTAGAGACCAACAGTATTGAATAATAATGATTATAAGATCTTTATGAAAATAATGCAAAAGAGATTTGAAACTAAAATGGAAAATATTATGGAAGATGGCATATACAGTGTAAAGGGGAAGGGCTGTCAAGAATTACTAATGACAGTTAGAGAAATTGTGGATGATATTGTGAATAAAAAAGAAGAAGCAAAAATCATGATAGGAGACCTTAATACGGCATTTGATTCAACTGGACATGAAATCTTATGGGTAATAATGAAAGAATATAAGTGAGAAAGTTGGGAAATTATATGTCGGTGTACAGTAAAAATACTTGTAAATGGCAAGTTAAGAGTTGGTTATAAATGTGATGCTATGTGAAATAATTTCCAAAATGAAGGAGGTGGCGTATATAACACCTGAAGGTTTAAAAATTCTAGTCATGTTAAGGTATGCAAATGACATTATAAGAATTGCAAATTCAGATAAAAGAAGTAGTAGTTTGCACAAATGAGTGTCTAGAGGTGATAGGAATGCCTTTAAATTAAGAGAAAAGTAAAGGTTTAGATGATGTATACATCATCTTATAAAACATAAACAACTAGCTAAGATGATAAGTACTTTGTATACTGTGATGAAGAAATATGTATCCTGTCTAACTCTATGTCATTATACTGCCTACCATCTTTGCTAATATGTTATTAATGTTACATTTGTAGTAATCTCAAAAATAGTAATGGCAGTCTTGTACTTGTATGTAAATAGCCTATGTTTTTGTTAAGTTCTTTCAGCTCATTTACTGTACCTAATTATCAATGTAACTCTGTTGGAGCTTTTCTCCCCGGGCCTCCGCTGAAAAAGGACATGTATCCAGTCGGACCATCCCGGTTAACAAATGTAAAATAAATAAATATATGTAGTAAAGATGGGGGATATATACATTACAATAAATGAAAATTCTGTGTTAGGCATAACATTTGGGAATAAAGATGTAAGTGGAATTCAATGGAGAAAAAACAGTAAAATGCAAGTAGAATTCAATTGGAAAAAAACAATAGAAGAAATAAAACAAACCTGTAGTTTCTGGAGAACATATTTCCATTCATAACAATGGCTTATTTGATAAATTCAGTACGGATGGGAAAAATAGCATACTTAGCAAGTGTATTTATGTTGCAAACAATATTTGAAAATGAATTGTTGCAGATAATTTTTTAATTTATATAAACTATGTAAAAATAGGAGTTTTGTATGTAAATAAAGAGAAGTAGGTTTAGGGTTAATTAACTCAGTGGTATGTGCTGCTTCATTAAATTTGTATAAAATGTTAAAGGGGATAAATTAAAAATATGAGAGATTAGTAAGTATGATAAATAAGAGTAAAAGAGAAAAACAGTGTATATTAAAGAAATAAAATTTTACCACGAAAAAATATTTTTGTGGAAAATAAAAATTGACTAAGTATGGTACACAAATATAATGATAAAATGTTACCATGTAAAACTACGGAAATATCTAACTGATGAAAAAATTAAAGCTATAAAAATAAGAAGCAAATGGTGTAATAATTCAAGATTTTTTTGTGGAAACTGGTGATAGATAAGTAAATATGCCGTATAAAAAGAGATAGAATATGTTTACTTAATGTGTTTTTGAAATGTAAAAAAAGAGTAAATGTTATGTGGAAAGCTATATAAAGAAGATTTTTCAAAGATATAAAAGTGGATAAAATAAACAATGATATGAATAAATATGGTTATTACAGGAATAGAAGTAAAGAACATGTTAAATGAATAAAGTTATTTTATGTCATATGGGGTACATAGACTGAAAGCATAACTGAAATCAGGTTTAATGGCAAATGGAATTTAGCAACAATATTAAGAAAATTAGATGGTGGATATGGTAAAATGAGTACTGCCTAATAAGAATGAAAATTTAGTGTGATTGTAAGGAAAATTATGAATACATGTAAATATATTTGTAGATCTATACATTTGTAAATTTGTAAATATGTTGTAAATAAGAGTTCTTTTTGTATGTACTCTTTTCAATAGGTACCATGGAATCTTCTACATCCACCTCAGCTACTACCATCTCATGTAGATGGGGACTTGCTTCAATGTCTCATCCAAAAGATGGATTCTTATCCAGCAGACTGATGCTCCCTTTCCTTCTTGGCCTCCAGAGATGCATTCTCTGATAAGGATGTGGTCTGATCAAGGTCTTGTAGACAGGAGAAATTATCTCCTTGTTTCTGGAATCTACCCACCTGAGAATATGTTCCAGCATTCTGTTTGCTGTCACCACTGCTCTCTTACTCTGTCTTTTAGTGGTCCTCACCAGATGTGACCAATACCTCCAAAATTATTTTCCTGCTATGTTGCCATCAGTTCCACTCCTTCCAGCTGATAATTAACAGCAGTGTTATTTTGGCCAAAGTTCACTACTTTGAATTTGTTTGCACTGAACCTCAACTGCCACTTATCTACCCATGTGTTCACCTTTCCGAATCCCTCCTTAGACTCTTCCCACAACCTTCCACTTCTGCATGTATATTTGTCATCAGCTAAGGGGTTGACCTTGTTCCCTATTTCATCCAATATGTCTGAGACAAATACAATGAAAGGTAATGGACTTAGGATGTGACATTCCTAATTCATGAGGTTGTTTCTCTCACCATAGCCCTTTGTGTCATAACATTCAATCTTGCAGCTAGACAGTTCTTCAGTTTAGGTTCTACACCCAACCTCTCTACCTTATGTATCAGCCTCTAGTGTTGGACCAAGTCAAAGTCCTGACAAAGTACAGAAAGACTATGTCTACTGGTACTGCCTGATTAAGCTTACCTGTATTCTAGACATAAAACTGGATCAGGTTTGTCTGACACCTCCTTATGGCCACAAACAACATTGCTTACTCTTCTACAGATTTTGCCCCCTGGAAATGCAAACAATCTCCCCCTCAAGTTTCTTCCCATGACTTTCTCTGTCAGTGTTGTTAAGCTAACAGGCTTAAAGTTACCCAGATGTTTCTGCTGCTGTTAACAAGGGTGCCACACTTGATGCCTTCCAGTAATCTGGCACTTTTTTTCAGTAACCAGTGATCTGCAGAATATCACCATTGGGAATATTTGCCAACACACCAAAGAGATTTTTGATGTCTATGAGAAGTAGCCCATCTCTTCCTTTCACTTTCTCTTCCCTTAGGCAGCTAGTTTTTCAAGCTTTTTCCTAAGTATTCTGTAATTCCTAAACCATCTTTGCTCAGCCAGGCCAGTTCTGTCCTGATCTTTCTTTTTTTCTTTTATTTCCCTTCTCTACCTCAATATCTTTCCCTTTCTGCATTACCTTACGCCTGTAAACCCTAGCCAGCCTCAGAGTGCTACACAGCTACATTAGCCTTAATTGTTGTCCTCCACCCCCAACTCAAATATTATCAGTGAGATGATAATTATGGGCTTATGTACCCTGCACCAGCCAGGATCATGTCTACAATTCTATCTTTTCCTGGTAGAATCCTGTACCAGTTGGCAGAACCTCATTTTTGTTCAATTTGGTTTATTAGTATATGAATTCATACGAACCCGCGGTGGTGGTGCTGTGGTAGCGTTGTCGTCTCACAGTAAGGCACTGTCCGGTTCGATTCTCAGCTAGAGGGTCTTCTGCATGGAGACATGCGTGAATGGGCGTAGCTTCATTGAAGGTTGTGCGTCAGAGCTGATAACTCGGCACGTAAAAATCAACTACCAATCATTAGCCGACCGGAGTTCCGCTGTGGCGACCCCTAACCGGGAAAAGCCGAAAGACGCAAAGTATATGAATTCATACACTGCTAAAGTCCATCTGATGCCAGAGGTTTATTAAACAAGAATAATGAGTTTATCTTTTAGTTGGATTAGGGGAAATAGGCAGAATTAAAACGGGGATAAATTTTATCAGTCACAGCATGATAATGGATTAGTTATGAATTATTCTTTCTTTCAGATTAATTTATGGATGTATATCAGAAAAGGCTCATGAAAATATTTAGACCAAGTTGGGAAAATGCTGTTTCAAAATATTAAGAATGTTTACAGGCAATGGTAATGGGAGACATTAAGATTTATAAAACTGCACGAAGAAATGACTGAAATGTAGAAAGCGGATATGACAATGGAAGTGGACTATAAATAATAAAAGGGAATTATGGTATAAAACAGTGAAAGGATGGGAGAGTGTAAAAGCATAATAAAAACAAGACAACTGCTAGATACTTATGAATTAACAAAGATTTTCACATTGAGGTTTGCAAATGCTTTACAAGTGCACTTAAAGGAAACATTATTACAGACAACTTGAAGCATGGGATAATGTCCTTAGTGGGTGAAAAATGCAGAAAGTTTTGATGCTGAGAAAGATGTCTGAAGAATAAAACATAAAACAGAAACGTATATGTATGGACACAGACATAATCGGCTATGAATTTAAGACAGGACATCCACATGGGATACATGGACTAATTATTCATTTTATGGAGTATGCAGCTTTGGAGATGTGAATGTGTATTACACAATATTATTTAAAACTGTGAAAGGTAAGAAGAAATTGTAAATTCATTAACAGTAGGCAATAAGGTTAATTTTTTGTTAATATGAACCTATATACAGTTTTGGGCATCTGACAATATAAATGCAATCATAAGTCTTTGTCATAGATGTTAGTGCTCTCTTTTTTGATAATCTCTGATAGCTGCAATGGCTTTCCACATGGCATGCTGAAAAGTTATTCAATAAACATTTAAAATTAGTAAGGCTCCAAACAAATATTTTTCAGATTTCTGGCATTTACAGAAAAAATAGCATAAAGGGTAAAGGCTATGAGCTGTTGACAAGATTTATTTACAATCCTGGGCTTTCATTCTGTCAGTCTCCACTGAGGTACTCTAACTCTGAGGAAGTAATTGAACTACACAGTGCTCACAGGTTGCCTGCACTGTATGCATCTTTTGTGGTTAAAATAAAACAAAAAAAATACAAAATGAAACACAGGTTTGGCATTTTGTCACTTAGTAAAAACATCTAAGATTCTATATTAAACTTTCATAAAACTCATATTGGGAATAAGTCCTATTTTTTCTAATGTGAAAAAATGCTTCTCAGGTAGCAAAAACACACTAACAACAAATGTGTCCTTATTAACATTACCTTACAGTTTGAGTCATCATTACAAGAACTACTCCTTAACTGAAGTTTGAATAGCATTAACAAACCTGGGTTCAAACACTTGCACAAAGTAAAAATATACATGCATTCATAAATGTCTACCTGTAAGGGCGTATGTGTGTAATCACAGAGCAAGTCTGTACATCCTGCAATGGGCTGGTGCCCAGTTTGGGAATAACTCCTCTGTTTTATACCCAGCAAGTGCCAGGAAAGACTCTGGTACTCCTGCCACCCTAAAATGGAGTAAGTGCATACTCAGAGAATGGATAAATGAACAAATGTATCCAGGCAATTCTTGGTCTATAATGGAGTTCCAGCTTTTTCTATGTTTATTATTAAGGACTATTACAACATTTTAGTTAATTTTATCTGCAAGTCCTCAGTACTGCAAGCACATCTGATTTGCTTCTGACTGAGAACACAACTGCTGAGAACCCTTAGGAGTTATAGTGGGTCATGTTTCTTCATCTCACAGGGGAAGACGTAATAAAAGTATATAATATGAGTGTGTGTAAGATGTGAAATAAGAGAAATGAATCAGAAAATCCAAAACTACAGAACTAAGAAAAAATGCCTCTTCACAACAACAAAGTTCCTGTGGGAAGTATTCATATTTATATTACAGATTTAAACACGGAATCAAAAATCTGTGTGTCTGATGCATTAAGTGACTCAGTATATTAAGAAAGAATGGTGTTTGTTGATCATCTTTTTTTTGAGAAGCTGGCTTGACATTAAATAAAGACATACATACATGTAGAGCTAGCAGAATAAATGTAAATCAAGTTAATCAAATAATGAAAAAATGGACCTTTCTAAAGTTGCATGTTTAAGGAAAGACAGAAAGCTTAGCAATACAACAGAGAGAAAGTAACCAATGAAAAACATACAGCTGACTATGACATGGCTATACACAGGTCAAATATTAAGGACTGAAACTACAGGAAGTATTTCACAAAACTGAACAAAATGCAGATAAAATATTTTTAATGGCACCATACATATGGAAAAAGTATACAGTGGAACAGTGCATCAGAGAATATACTGAAAGAAAAGAACCAGGGTGAAGTTTGGATGGAGAATATGAATGCTGTGTTTAAGATAGCTATTGCAATGTAGCAGATTAACATAATGTCTAGTCAAACTTTTGAATCACTGAATCTGAGAGATAACCTAAATCTTTCCATGTGCAGGCTGGTTATTTATTCAGGCAACACAGTGTCAGTACTGAGTCAGAAACTGCTTTCTTGTGAATGTTGTTGTTGTGTCTTTCGGCTTTTTCCAGGTTAGGGGTCGCCACAGCGTAACTCCGGTCCACTAATGATTGGTAGTAGATTTTTACGTGCCAAGTTACCAGCCCTGACACACAACCTTCAACGAAGGTACGCCCATTCACGCATGTCTCCACGCAGAAGGCGCTCTAGCTGAGAATCGAACCAGACAGCGTCTTACTGTGAGGCGACAACGCTACCGCAGCACCACCACCGCGGTACCAAGACATATTTCTGTCTCCAGTCTAATAGCCAACTAAAAGGTCTGCATCTTACTACATTCTCAAATTACAGCACTAGGAATTTAGTAAGATGTCGCCCAAATTATGTGGCACAGAGTGGCATCCTGAGACAATGTTGTGAGCACTCAGCAGTGACACTGGGTTATCTAATCCACAGCAAGATATTGCATATATTGTTCCATGACATAAAATGAATATATAATCCTCACTATAGTGATACTATACATTGCATGTTACCTGATACTTAGCAAGTAACTGATGGCTATCACTTCCAATATCACATGCTAAACTTCACAGATATTCTCTACACTTGTCTAATTTTGGCACATTAGATGTATACTTTGGTTACTGCCACAATGCTACACATATAACTATAATCATTAAGCATTTCTATATGTGAGAGGAGTTATGAAACTGCTTTCTTGTGAATAAAAAAAAAAAAAAAAAGCATTTCCACACACATGGAAGAAGCACTTTCATTAACAAGTTGTTAAACTTGCTAGATGCTTGACATGGTAACAATGATTAATGATGTCACATAAAAGGCAATCACTTCCTATAGAACTGTAAAGATTTATTTAGCAGTCCAGGCTGTTTGGCAGGTACATATCATATACAGATTTCTTCTATGATTTCACCAGTTGTGTATGCTCCTCGGAAAGCCAAGAAAAAAAGACACTTTGAATCGTAGGTCTCATCCTCTTAACTGGCCAGTGTGGAACACAAACCCTGGCAATGTGTGACAAACAGTCAAAATGTGGAGCATCCTATTTTCACACTGGGTTTGCACGCCATTGCTTTGGGACCTGGTTGAAGTGGGCCAAAAGTATTAAGCTAGTGAATGCTATACATTTTTAAAATCCAATAAGACACAAATGTAAAATAAAACAAAGTCAGCAGAAACCATTAATAAAATGCAATATACTCAGCATCAAATATTTATGTAACAGCATTCAAGTGCAACTATTAAAAAATGCTCTTCAGCACCTATTTTTCCAACCCCTCCACATTTCTCCCAACTAATTCAGTTAGTTGAACAAACACAAATACTAACCCTTTCTGGTAAAGAAGACTCAGTAAAGAAAACCAAAAAATGAATCCAGCAAGACAGAGGAACTCCAAAATGGCCAGTTTCAATAAATTGTCGACACCACAAGCGCTTTCACAGACTAAGCTGCTTCTTCAGGTAATGTCTATCAAACTAAAAAACTCATACTACCTCCCTTGATTAATCATGTGACATCAAGGCACTCAAATTCTTTAAACAAACAGTTTTTTATTGAAACTGGACGTTTTGGAGTCCCTCTGTCTTGCTGCTAAATCAGTTAGTTAACTAAATCAGAGAAGAATCAGGGACAAAAAGAATTAGTCAGGGACACTTTTAAAATATTGCTTGAGCATTGATAGAATAAGAGAACGTGAATGAATACAAACTTTCTGAAATGAAAAAAGTATACAACTTGTCATTATTTATTAAGCATCATGCACCACCGTTTCTCCAAAAGTCACCAGCCTGGATCTCAATGAGTCAGGGACAAATCCAGAAATAATCAAAGGCACTCAGCTGAGGACTTAACCCTATAGCTGTGCCAGTGGGGAGCCTTACTGGGGACCTGAGGAGAGGCAGACAGAGAAACCCAGACCCCGGGATGAGTGTGTTCCCTGTGTGCTCTTAAGGGAAATTGAGCTTGATGCAGAGAGCTGCATCTGGAAAGACTGGGTGTATCCATTTTTGTTCCAAGTGAATGTCCCTCTCCAGTGCCAGTGGTAAGGATTCACGCTCCTTGATTTCTAGCCCAGAGAGGGGATGTTTCAAGGATCATAAGATCATAGGAATTGCAAGGTAAGCAAGCCATGAGACCATTTGCACTTCATGAAGTAACTCTTGCTTCTAGGATGGCAAAGCAAGTCAGGCCAAAACTGAATTTTCAGATGCTCATCCAGTTGTTAAGTTAGTCTTGAAGGATGTGAGAAAGTCATTCTGTTTAATGTATGAGGGGACTTTATAACAGATGTGGATAAACACTGTGTGCCTGCTACTCTCACCCAGTGACTGGCTCATTCATTTCGGAACACTGGTACAGATCTTTGTAGTTTTGTTTGCTCAGTACCCTTACTCACCGACTACCCCAGTCAGTGCTGAGCAGCAGTGCAGAACTTCATGGTTCTGACACACTCAGTTCCCATAAGAAGTATTATCCCCTGTGTTTCACTCAGATAAAATTCCCATGTAGTTTCAACCAGAGACAGCACACCAGTCAATACTCTGGTGGAACCTACAACAAAAAAGGATTTTTTAGGAAAAATAAGTTTCTCTCTGAACCCCTTATACCCAGCCCTACTTAAATATGCAATCATCATGGTCACAGGACTGTAGAGAAAATAAAACAAATCTACGAAAAATAAATTACTGCTGGCAAATGAACAGAAACTGCACCAGTAGTGATTTCCAACAAGTAATAGAAATCACGTAGTTCAAAGTCCAGAAATGAATTCAACAATTTGAAATCTTATTCTCTACACACCTGACAAAGACCAGGGAAACCTAGCAGTACAGAACCTCCTGAGTCTGTGTGTCAAATACACAGGTCCATGACTGCTCTAACTTTGTTCCCTTTAGCAGAACATAACCTCATATTTCTGTATGACCAGTACACAGGTCCACAGCGCTTTGACTTGTTTCCGTTTAGCAGTACAGTACAAGAGTATAGTGAGGTGCCGTTTCTTTTACTTTTTTCTTTTCTTTCTTTTTTTTAACCATTGCCATTTTCTTGAAAAGAAACACTGGCTTGTATACTGCAATGCCAATTGGTTATAACTGCAATATATGAGCCAGTCAACTATCGCAAAGCAGATCTACCTCTGTTCAATGCGGAACAGCGGGCTAAATCAATCGCACATGTGGAGTGTTCCGTACAATCCGGAGCACTTGGTTGCTCAGGTGTGAATGGCTTGCAAAGAATGGAATATCAACCCTTTCTGGTAAAGATGTTCCAGTAAATAAAACCAAAAAATTAATCCAGCAAGATAGAGGGACTCCAAAATGGCAAGTTTCAATAAAAAACTTTTATTGTCAACACCACAAGTACTTTCACAGAAAGAAGTGGGTGGATAGTGTAGATCACCGTATGTGATGCAACTTTAAGAAGCATTCCAATATGTGGGCACGTGCATATAAGTACTAAGCACGTGCAAGCAAGAGTGCCATTTTGAGTGAGCAGTTAGAGAGAGAGAGAGAGCAAGTACGTGCATAGCAGTCAGTTGGTTAGTTAGTTAAAGTCCAATGTTCAAGTCATCCATCCTGATGTGCTTGTGTGAAATAAACTACTTAAACGAACACCCTAGTCTCATCATCTTATTTAGATACACAAGACAAGTGACAATGGTGTCAGAATGGGATCCAAAGTCAATACCATGAGGCATGCAGTCAGTAATGGAGGAATATACAGGAGTGGATCATCTAAAGCTGAAACAACTCGCTAGCAGGTCAGAAATGAATTCCAGGTACTTAAACTTGCTTAAATAATTTTTTACTCAACGGATATAAAATGAAACATTCAAAATGCTCAAAACGAATTTCTAATTAAATGAAATGTTCAAAACTGCAACATACTGATAAAAGTACTCAAAATACTTATGAAAACATTTGAAACAATATCTGAATCACATAAAATGTATAAAAAAGGGAAAACAACTGTATTTTTTTGCAATGTACTACTTTTTTGCATTAACTAAAGCTATTCGAAGTATCCAAAGTGGCAAGTGTGTGCAGTATTACCGTACAGTTATTTTGCAATATACAGTCATTTCAAAGAGATTATTGTGCCTTTGGATATTACTACAAGTACCTGGTTGATGTGTGTGCGCATGTTTCTACATAATTACAAGGACCAAGTTTGTACCCTGTTTCAAAGTAGTTTTTTGGCATGGCAGAAGGCTGTCATAGACCAAGTCCACTTGTGTCTGATAACAGTATTGCAGAAAACTAGAGAGTGTTTGAGCAAGAATTTCAATGTTTTTATACAGGCTGCTTTATCTGCTAGAGACGCACATACAAAGGCATTTATTCTGCTTAATTTAGCTGGTTCAAAAGCCATTGAAAAAGAGCATTCATTTGTGTATGAACCTACTGTGTTTGCAGGGGAGGGGGAAGACAGCCACAATGTAGTACCATCTGAAATGCAGGAAGACCCTGAGTGCTTAAAATGTAAATTTAGAGAAATGCATAACCCCCAGACAGATGTTACAATGGAAAGGCACTTAAAGCCTGGTGAAACTTTTGCAGCATATATATAACCGACTTGAGAAATAAGGCTAAAACGTGCAGATTTGGTAATCCGAGATATGATCTGATAAAAGACAGGCTTGTGTGTGGTGTTAATAATGATGCAGTGAGAAAGATTTTACTTCGAGACTGATTTAACTTTGAATAAGGCCATAGAGATTTGTCAGCTATACGGTTAAGCCGCGGTGGTGCAGTGGTAGCATTGTCGCCTCACAGCAAGAGGTTCGCCCATTCGAATCTCGGCTGGGGCACCTTCTGTGTGGAGTCTGCATGTCCTTCCTGCAGTCAAGTAGTGTTCGAAAGAAATGCGTGAATGGGCATGCCTTCGTTGAAGGTTGGGTGTTGAGCTGGCACCTCGGCACCATAAAATCTACTGCCAATCATTAGCAGACCGGAGTTCCGCTGTGGTGACCCCTAACCGGAAAAAGCCGAAAGAAAAACAACAATGAGCTGACAGAAAAGCACACAAATATGTTTACAAATGAGAAGCTGCATGCTGTTTCCTCCAGTGCTAATGTTGACAGTGTGATTGCTTTAGCAGCACCCAGGGCAGCTTCAGTAAGACCCAGGGCATGCTCAGTAAAGTAGTGGGGTGACTCACCAAAACCTGTGGCAAACCTCATAGTCAACTGTCATAATTGTGGTGGAAATCATGAACCCAAATGAGAAAAGTGCTTAAATTTGGTCAGCAGTGCCACACATGTAAAAAGTGGAATCATTTCAAAAGGTTCTGTAAATCTAAAGAGGCACATTCTTTTATTAAAAAGAGCATTCAAAGAAGCAAGTTGATCAATTAAAAAGCTGCAACCCTACTTTTTATGTTGATGGTGCCTCTGTGCTTTGTGAAACAGTCAATGCAGTACATCTGTGGGCAAAGAGTGAAGTATTTTGTACTGTTCGGATTAATGGGAGACTCGTAGAGCTCAAAGCAGATACTAGTTCAAAGTGCAATGTTATGTCAGCAAAAATGTTTGCTAGAGTAAAAGCTGGAGAACAACTTAATCTGGCAAAGTGTCTGAAGCTTGCTACTTATGGTGGTGAAGAAATTCAAACCGAAGGCTCAGTACTGCTTCCATGTTACTCTGCTGGGAACAGCTATGACTTGCAACTTTACATAGTCAAGAGATACGTGCAGTCATTATTATGCCACAGAGACAGTTTGAAAATGGGACTGCTTTCATTTAATACAGTTCACCACATAAGCTTGAATAAGAACAGCTGAAATTTCACTCAGACTATTTTTTCTGACTATGCTGATATTTTCAATGACAAACTAGGCAAACTCTCAGTTGTGTACTCCATGAAGTTTGACCATGATGTAAGTCCAGTCATCAGACCTGCATGGAAAGTTCCAGTAGCTATGCAGAACAGAGTCAAAGCAGAGTTAGACAAAATGGTCCCGCTATGAGTAATTTGTCCAACAGAAGAACCAACTGAATGGGTATCTTCCATGGTAGTAGCTCATAAGAAAAGCTCAGATGATATTAAATTATTTATTGATCCAAGAGATTTGAACAAATCACTAAATCATTTTCATCATCCAATGCGTACAGTCGAAGAAGTTGCTACCATTATGCCAAATGCCAGTGTTTTCTGTTTTAGATGCAAAAAGTTCATTTTGGAAAATTTTGCTTGCTTGGAAATCTTTGCTAACCACATTCAGTACACAATTTGGAACTTACAGATTTTTGAGAATGCCATTTGGAATAAATTCTGCCAGTGAAGTCTTTCAACGTGCGATGGAACAATTTTTTTCTCGCAATCCATGCAATATTACAGTAGATGATATTCTTTTCGGAGGCAAAGGTGAAGTTGAACATGACAGAAACCTCAGGAAAGATCTGGAATGTGCTTGTGAAGTGAATCTTAAGCGGAATCCTCGGACATGTAAATTCAGGCTACAAGAAGTTACTTCTGTAGGTCACTTGTTTACCAGTTCAGGCTTAAGACCAGATCCTTCCAAGTAAACTGCAATTCTTGAGATGCCAGCTCCAGACAATGTCACAGCCTTACATTTTCTTGGTATGGACAACTATTTGAGCAAGTTCATTACAGATCTGAGTCAACTTTCTGCACTGCTAAGACTACTGACATGCAAAGATGTAACCTGGTCTGGGTAAAAACAATACCAAAGAGCATTTGATGTCTTGAAGCAGAAAATTGCCAGTCCACCTACTTCAAGATACTATGATGTTCACAAACCAGTTAACTGTTTCCTGTGATGCTTCTAAGTTTGGTCTTGGTGCAGTCATTTTTCATAAGGGTAGACCAGTAGCCTATGCACTGAGAACTCTAACCCAAACTGAGATGCTATATGTTCAAATGGAGAAAGAGCTTTTGGCAATTGTGTTTGCATGTTCGAAGTTCCATGATTATATTTATGGGCGACCTATTCAAATCGAAAATGATCATCAACCTTTGGTCACTATTTTGAGAAAGCCAATGCACACAGCTCCTGAGGGATTGCAACGCATGTTGCCCAAATTGCAAAAGTACAACTTCAATCTTGTTTATACAAAAGGCAAACAACTTCATCTTGCTGATACTTTATCCTGACTGCCCAGAAAAAAAACGCTGAACAGCACAAGAATGAGAAATCTGATTTGGAAGTCATGGAAGTGAGAATTCTTTCTTCAACGTGTCTTGATGAGCTAAGAACTCACACAGCTTCAGATCCAATTCTTCAGAAGCTCAACCACTTTATCAATCAAGGATTTTTACAACTACACATGCAACAGTATTTTCCTTATAAAGACAAGATTTTGATAGAAGATGGTATCATCATGAAAGGTCCAAAAGTAATTGTTCCAAAATCCTTGCAACAAGAGTATGTTAAAATCGTGCATCATGGGCACCCAGGAACTGATTCTAACAAAAGAAGAGAGAGGACTAGTATTTTGGCCATCTATGTCAAAAGATATTGAGAAAGAACTTTCTTCTTGTTCTGTTTATAATAGTATTAAAACGCATCAACAAAAAGAACCACTTCAGCTAAGCCAGATTCCTGAACTACCTTGGCTAACAGTAGCAACAGATATTTTTGAATGGAATGGTCAACATTACTTGTTAATAGTAGATTCTTATTCAAAATTGGTTTGAGAATGACCTACTTCCTAACCTAACATCCAGTACTGTCATTGCTAAGTTGAAGAGACATTTTTCTGTCCATGGTAGTCCACACAAGTAATTTCTGAAAATGATGCACAATTTAGAAGTCAGTTCAAAGGATTTGCTGATTTTTTGAAAGGTGGAACTTTGTTCATGTTACTAGTAGTCCTGAATACCCACAGTCAAATGGCTTGGCTAGGTGTGCAGTTCAAAGTGCAAACCAGCTGGCAGAGAAATCCAAAAGAGACAATACTGATGTTTTTCTAAACTTGCTTAATCTCAGAAACATTCCTTGCACTAATTTATTTGGTTCACCTGCCGAGAGACTTATGTCGAGACAAACCAGAACCATGCTACCAATCATTAAGAATTTGTTAGTTCCGTGTGCCAATAACAACAAAGCAGTAAAAGCGCAACTTCTAAAACAGTGTTTGTCCCAAAGGTCCTACTACAACAAAACCAGCAAACCTCTGAATCCACTAAAAGAAGGAGAGATAGTGAGGAAGCAGACAGCAAAGGGATTTGAGTGAACTGGACTTCTGAAACATTTGTGTGAAGAACCGAGATCATACATTGCGGAATCAGAAGGGATGGAATTTAGGCAGAATCAGAAACATTTACTACCTGTGTCACAACCAGTGTTACAGCATCTTGCCTGTAATGGAGACTAATTTTCAGTGTGATTGGTCCAATATTCCTATTCCAGAGAACATTTCATCATCTGTTCCTGAAAGTATCCCTGAAAAGCCAGAAGTAGAACATTCCCCAGTGACTGTCCCTGTTGCTAAACCTAGTTCTAATAATTACATTACAAGGTCAGGTCGTATCTCAAGACCTAATCCTAAATACATGGCAACCTGGACATGATTGTTATTGTTTGTTATTGTCTGTATACTTTGCATGCTATTTGATTGTCATTTTTCAATGCAAGAGAGATTAGTCAAAGAGGGAGGATGTATATCAGTGTGTGTGATGTACCTTTAAGTAGCATTCCAGTCAGTGGGCATGTGCATATAAGTACTGAGCATGTGCAAGCAAGAGTGCCATTTTGTAGTGAGCAGCGTGTGTTTAGTAGTCAGTTTGTTTAAGTCTAATGTTCTAGTCATCCATCCTGATGTGTTTGTATATAATCAACTACTTAAATAAACACCTAAGCCTCATCGTCTTATTCAGATACACAAGACGAGCCACAGATAGCATGGTTACTGTGATGAACCCAAGTAAGAGTAGCACAGGCAGACAGTAGCAAGACCTGAATAAAACCATTATGAAGGAACATTATGCACTTTATAAAGAGTGTCATGATAAGTGCAAAGTATTCTTCTGTGTTTAATGAAAATTAGATTAAAAAAAGCTCCAGGCTGTGAGTGTTTAATGTGCCAGTGGATAGTAGAAGTTTCTCATTACCATACAACATTTCTTTTGCAGCACAAGTGTTTTAAAGCACCATAATGCAGTTGAAGGTAGGTTTTAATGTAGTAGTTAACATCACTGATCTCACTTTGACCAGGGATTCTTCTATGGAACAGCATGACAAGAGAATGGTTTATTGGAATGATTACATATTTGATCCTTCAAACATATGGGAAATTCCTAATTTAATTAATTTATGGTTATATGGAAACCTGTGTTGCCTTTCACTAATTTTAAAGTTTACAACAGTTTTAACAAATTATTCTCTTGTGAGAGAAGGACAGTTTGCAGTGTCTTGAGCTATATTTTGCTGAAAGTAAGTTAGCATTCTGAACTTCTGTTGGCTGCTTTGCATTGCTTTCATTTCTGCTATGCTTATTAACTTTCCCCTCATTTGAGCATCTTTATGTACCTTTAAGAAGCATTTCCACATGTAGCATGTGCATATAAATACTGAGCACGTGCAGGCAGCAGTGCCATTTTGAGAGAACAGCCAGAGTGTTAACATGTATGAGTGTGGTAGTCAGTTTATAAGTTTATTTAAGTTTAAGTTACAAAGCCTCATTTCTGACGTGTTTTTGTGTAATAAAGCTGCTTGAACAGAACTCACAAATGTTCTTCTGTTTTATCCTGACCAGATGAGGGACATAGTGTCAGAACCGGGATTAGCAGAACAACTTCTTCGAGCCATAAGGTGCAGAGTTGAAGGTGAAGGCAGACTAAGCAGGTTGAGTGAACTGGAGATCAGACAAACAAAATAGGGCCAGAAACAAGCTAAAAGTAAAGAAAACTGCACAAATGATTTATCTGGCAAAGAAAATGAAACAGGGCATTTATAAGGCATGAAACGTATTATTAGTCAAAGAAAAGGCACAAACTTAATTATTAATTAAACTCCATAGCCTTGCAGACCAGGCTAGTCAGGCTTATGGGGCAATAGTTACCAGGGTCAGTTGTGGCCCCTCCTTTGTGGAGTAGAATAACTGACACAGACATTCTCCAAAAGGCCCTACTGAGGCAGATACCTGGTGTCAAAGTCATGGCCTCAAGCTAAATGCCAAAAAATGCATAGTCATCCTGTTTGGGAAAAACAAAACACCCATGAATTACCACATAGGTGGCAGCCACCTTAATACAGAAGAGGTAATAAGAGATCTGGGGACCCAGGTAGATCGTAATCTCTCCTTTGACAATCATATTGCCAAAGTAGTTAGGAAATCCTTCTATGTAGCCCATCTAATTACTAAAGGGTTCACATCTAGAAATAAAGAGGTTATAGTGCCCCTCTACTTGTCACTCATCAGACCCATCATAGAGTACAATGCCCCATTTGGGATGTACCGCACAAGACACTTCCAACAGCTGGGAAAGACCACAAAAGTACCTCACCAAGAGGATTACTGGCCTCAAACATATGTCCTATGCAGCCCGACTGGAAAAACTCTGGCTGTACTCAGTGGCATATCGCTTACTCAGACGTGATATCTGCCTGACTTACAAAGCCATGTCCAACAGAAAGGCACACAATAATGCTTACAAGTCATGAAAGCATGGTTTCATCACTCTCTAGAACAAATGTAGACAGCATGCAACATGTAGCAAGCAGAAACAGGCCTAAGCACATGGCAATAGCAATCCCTGTGGGTGTGGCAGGGAGAACCCATAGCTTTCTAGCAAGTTCCAAGAGTAGCTCAGTAAAAAGGGCATGCTCACTACAGTAATAAGAGTGAGTCAGGGAAAACCCAAGTCAATTCTTATTGTTAACCATCACAACTGTGGAGCCAACCATGAGTAAAAAAGTGAGAAATGCTTAGCATTTGGCCAGCAATGCCACAAGTATAAAAAATGGAACCGTTTTCTAAGTCAAGCAACCTTCATTCAGTTATTAAGAAAGGTCACTCAAAAAAGCAAGTTGATCTTATAGAGAGCTTCAATCCTACTTTCTATGTAGATGGTGTATCAGTGGTTGGTGAAAAGGCTAATGCAGCAGATTTATTAGCAAAGAATGAAGTATTTTGTACTGTTCTGATCAGTGGCAAACCCACAAGAACTCAAAATAGACACTGGTTCAAAGTGTAATGTAATGTCAGCAGAAATATTTGCTAAAGTGAGGGCTGGTGAGCAACTTTATTTGGGCAGTTGTGCAAAGCTTGTTGCTTATGGAGGTAAAGAGATTTAAACCGAAGGCTCAGTAATGTTTTCGTGCTAATCAGCTGGGAACAATTATAGCTTGCAATTTTATGTGGCCCGAAGACCTGTGCAGTCATTATTAGGTCTCAGAGACAGTTTGAGAATGAAACGTCTTTCTTTTACCAAAGAAGTACATCATGTAAGCACATGTCCCAGTCCAGCTTTACTGATGCTATTTTTTCGGAGTATGCTGATGTTTTCGACAACAAGCTAGGCAAGCTTCCAGTAGTGTGCTTCATGAAGTTAGACCCAGAGTTCAGTCCAGTAAGAAGAGTTCCAATAGCTATGCAGGACAAAGACAAAGTCCAGATAAACAAAATGATGCAGCAAGGTGTGATTTGTCCAGTCACAGAACCAACAGAGTGGGTATCTTCCATGATAGCTGCTCATAAGAAAATTTCAGACAAAATTAGAATATGGATTGACCCATGAAATTAGAATATGCATTGACCCATGAGACTTGAACAAGGCATTAAAAAAATCTCATCATATTATGCATACAGTGTAGGAGATTGCAACCCTTATTCCAAATGCTACTGTTTTTTTTAGATGCAAAAAGAGTTCATTTTGGCAAGTGATGCTTGATCGCAAATCTTCGCTACTGACTACATTCCGTACCCCATTTCGTAGATACAGATTCCTCAGGATGCCTTTTGGAATAAATTCTGCCAGTGAAGTCTTTCAGTGTGCAAAGAAGGAAATTTATTCAGGCTACCTGTGTGCAATAATAGTTGAAGATTTACTGGTTGGAGGTAATGGTGAAGCAGAGCATGAGAGAAACTTCCGGAAAGTTCTGGACAGAGCGCATGAAGTGAATTTAAAGCTCAATCTTCTGAAGTGCAAATTCAGACTACCAGAAGTTACTTATGTAGGTCATTTATTTACCAGTACAGGCTTATGACCAGATCCTTCTAAGCAAGCAGCCATTCTTGAGATGCCAGCTCCAGACAATGTCCAAGCCCTACAGCTTTTTCTTGGTATGGTTAACTATTTGGGCAAATTTATCCCTGACTTTAGTGAGTTATCAACACCTCCGAGAGAGCTGACATGTAAAAATGTTGCATGGCCATGGTTAGAACACCACCAGACAGCATTTGATGACCTCAAACAGCAAATTGCTAACCCATCTACATTAAGATACTATGATGTCCACAAACCAGTAGTTCTTTCCTGTGATGCTTCAAAGTTCAGTCTTGGTGCAGTTATTCTTCAAGAGGGCAGACCTGTTGTCTATGCATCTAGAGCTCTTACCCAAACTGGGATGCAGTATGCTCAAATTGAGAAGGAACTCTTGGCAATTGTGTTCACATGTTTGAAGTTCCATGATTATATTTATGGCCGAGCTATCCAGATAGAAACTGACCATCAACGTCACTATTTTAAAGAAGCCTATGCATTCTGCTCCAGCAAGACTACAAAGAATGATGCTCAAACTGCAAATGTACAATTTCAAAATGGTCTATACAAAGGGTAAACTTCTTTATCTGGCTGATACCTTATCAAGATCACCCAGAAATAACATGGAACAGCTTGATGCAGAGAATTTTGACTTTGATGTCATGGAAGTGCTAATTTTTCTACAACGAGACTTGATGAGCTGAGAGATCATACAAAGACTGATTCAGTTTTGTAAAAGCTCAAACACTTCATCAATGTAGGATGGCCGTCAAAGCAATCTTGTGTACTGCCTGAAGTACAACCTTACTTTCCATACAGAAATGAGATACTGATGGTATCATTTTCAAAGGTCCAAACATTATTGTTCCTACTTCCTTACAATGTGAATACATTCAGATTTTACTTCATGGCCACCCAGGTTCCAATTCTACTAAAAAAAGGGCAAGAGAACTAGTATTTTGGCCTTCTCTAGCAAAAGACATTGATAAAGTGCTTTCTTCTTGTTCAGTGTGCAACAGTACTAGTCCACATTTGCAAAAAGAACCACTTCAGCCAAGCCATATTCCTGAACTACCTTGGTCTACAGTAGCAACTGACATATTTGAGTGAAACAGTCAACATTACTTAGTGTTGGTAGACTCTTATTCAAACTGGTTTCAGATTGATTTGTTACCTAACCTAACATCCGGCGGTGTTATTACTAAGATGAAACATCATTTCTCAGTCCATGGTAATCCACACAAAGTTATTTCTGACAATTGTTCTCAGCTTACCAGTCAATTGTTTCAGAAAGTTGCCAAAGAGTGTGACTTTATCCATGTTACTAGCAGTCCTGAATATCCTCAGTCAAATGGCCTTGATGAACGTGCAGTACAGAATGCAAAGCAAGTACTGGAGAGGTCAAAGCATGACAATACTGACATCTTCCTGAATTTACTCAGTCTCAGAAATATACCCCGTGATAATCTACATGGCTCGCCTGCTCAGAGATTTTTATCTAGGCAAAATAGAACAACCTTGCCTATCAGTTCTAGTTTGTTGGTGCCTAATGCTAAAAACAACAGAGCAATCAAATCCCAACTTTTAAGAAGCATTCTTCTCAGAAGTCTAGCTATGATAAAATGAGTTGATTACTCCGTTCATTAAAAAAAGGAGAGACAGTGAGGCTTTGAGCAAATTGGTCAAGTGAGAGGTATATGTACCAAGCCAAAATCCTACTTAGTGGAATCTGAGGGTACAGAGTACAGGAGAAACCGCAGACATCTTCTTCCTGTATCAGAAATTATATTGCAGTATCTCACCTGTGATACAGACTCTAGATCTCAGAGCAACCCAGACAATGTTCATACTGAAGAACATGTCGCAGTATCCATTCCCATTCTTGATGATGTCCCAGATGTCACCAAAGTCGAACATTCCTTGAAGACAGTCCCCATTACTAGATCCAATTCTGACTTTTATGTTACATGGTCAGGTTGTATTTCTAGACCTAGTGTAAAATACACAGCAACTCGGACATAATTGTTTTATATGTGTCTGATTTTGTATAATTGCATGTTGAAAAATTAGTTTTGTATAACTGCATATCAAAAGATCATTCCTGTAAATTACATGTCACTGAATACTGTCATTTTGTATAAGGACTATTTCTCAAAGAGGTAGGATGTAGATCAGAGTGTGTGTAGTACCTTTAAGAACCATTTCCAGATGTAGCATGCACATATAAATACTGAGCACGTGCAGGCAGCAGTGCCATTTTGAGAGAACAGCCAGAGTGTTAACATGTATGAGTGTTGTAGTCTGTTTATAAGTTTACTTAAGTTTAAGTTACAAAGCCTCATTTCTGATGTGCTTGTGTGTAATAAAGCTGCTTGAACAGAAACCACGAACACTAACCACAAAGAAATCCTTCTGCTATGGTACCCAAAGACATCAGAAAACACTTAGAAGAAAAACAAAACCAAAATGTTATTACACTCATTAAGCACTTTCTTCTTAGAATAAGACTTCTTCAGAATAACAGATAGACTTATAAAACCGGTATTAATACAGAATTCAAAGTACTTCATTAAAACAGAATTTTTACATCACTTCCTGTTAATTTCCCTCTAAAAAACTTAAAAGTGACAGACCACTATTTTCTACTGTATTGGGTACAATTTACCACATGAGCTAAAATACAGTTTAAGAATCCTACCTTAACGAGAACAGTCAATAATTTTATATTAAAGTTTATAAAATTATATTGTGATGAAAGGAGATGCTGCCAGCCCAGCTAGCTGGAATTTTTTAAATAATTATATATCACTGGTGAACATTGAAATGATTTATACAGGATTCTTGTGTTACAAAAGTATTATAACTGTATGTTATGTGTATATCAAACTGTTTGTACAGATGTGTATGTTGAAAAGGTGTTTGCAAAGTGCTGTTTGAAAGGTAACCACAGTGGACCTTACTGGAAGAGAACAGAAATGTACATGCACTACTGTAACTGTTTAAATGTATATATTTTAACAGTGGAAACTGGGACAGAGGAGGTTAATCTCAGTCTAGTACATTTTAGAAAAACAACTGAAATTACATTACTTTATGGCTAGGCCATAAAAGAGGGTATCTTTCAGCTTTCAGTGCAGCAAGAGACAAAATGTCTGTACTAGGAAACTTTCTGTATTGCCTTTAGACTTAATTAGTAGTCTTGAAAGCATGAAGGAATGCAATTGTTTTATGACTTCCATCATCTGCCACAGATCCAAGGAAAAGCCTTTGTCTGTACATTTTTACAGGTAGATGCTAAATGCTGCCAGCTTCATCAATGGTTATTTGGCCTGGGAACTAGCTGTCAGATGACAAGAAATTATACCATTCTGTAAGCTATCCCAGACATAATATTTTAGATATTAACTTGAGAAGTTTCTTAGTGAGACAGAGCATTCTGCATTTGGTCTTGGACCTGACAAGATCTATTCACCACACATCTGCCTTGCTCTAATGAAGTAAGTATCTAGGATACAGTAATTCTCTTAGATACAGTCTGGAATATAGTAAAACTTAATTTAGATGCTTTTCTTTATTTATTTGAGACTGGCCTGCAATGTTGTTTTAAATTGTTCCCCTGGTTTTAAACTCTGACGTCACTGTGAATATATATTTAGTGTTGTCTTGTTCTTTTATTATTTATTATTAAATATATTTAAACCTTTCAATGTGGCTGATCTGTGTAGAGATATTTAAGTTTTGGGAGTACTTGCCTGTTTATTTGGTTACAATGTGTGGGCCACTCTAAACAGCCTTGCTCTTGGTCAAACTACCATTTGTATTAATATCAATATTACACAGTAAGATTAGATAACCTTTGTTAAGAGCCTTAAAGTAGATGATAAGGAGTGACTGGTAGTAGTAATAACTACCTTGTAATCTGGGCAGAAGGGGGCATAGCTAGTAAACTTGTGCCAGCCTTTCCCAGGTTTGTCTGTGTGTAAATCTAACCTCAAAGAGTGTATGTGTGTCAGCTACTTGGGCAGGGACATGAAGCAATGGTTAGACAGAGAGGGTACTGGAGGTCTTGGCTTGGTCACTCGGTTGAGATCTCAACTCTATAGCTATGCCAGTGGGAAGTCTTAATGAGGATCTGGACAAATAAGGAGAAACCAGCCCAGGACTGACTGTGGTCTCGGTGTGCTCTTAAGGGAAATTGCATTTGATGCAGAGAGCTCATCTGGAAATACTGTGCGTGTGCCTGTCATCTTCCCAGTGTATGTCCCAACTGTTGCCAGTGGTAAGGATTGAGGCTCCTTGATTACTGGTCCAGTGGTGGGGCATCACATATATAAATATATAACCTTGCAAATTTTTTTAGAAAAGTCTATTCTCCTGAAAAACTATCAAATGAGAGCCCAATTTCAAAACTAGAAACACAGTAAGTCACAACAACATCATCCCCACAGTCAGTCGTATAGCTTTACTGCTCTCATTTTCAAAACTGGAGCTAGGGAGATCTGGTAAAAAAAGACCTGGTGGGACACTGGCATTAAGCCGCAAAGGCAGATCATGTCTCCTAAACCTGATAGACTACCAAAGCCATAGATGAGGGTAAGGTGGTTTACACAGCCTATCTAGATCTCACCAAGGCTTTCGACACCATCCCCACTCTGGAATTATAGATAAACTCACTAGGTATAAATCCCTATGTCACAAGATGGATTGCGAACTGGCTCATGGACAGAACCCACACTGTGAAAGTAGCAGACTCCAAATCCAACTTCAGACCAGTGACAAGTGGAGTACCACAGGGTTCAATCCTGGGTCCTCTCCTGTTTGGTAACTACTTTTCTGAAATACAGGCTAACACAGAATGTCTTTGACTAATGAAGTTTGCAGATGATTGCAAACTAGGAGCCATAATCGAAACTCCTAACGATGTGGACATCCTACAAAACGGCCTCACTGAGACAGATGCCTGGTGTCAAAGTCATGGCCTGAAGCTCAATGCCAAAAAGTACATTGTCATCCCCTTTGATAAAAACTCTCTACCCATGAACTACCACATAGGTGGTAGTCTACTTAACACCGAATGTGTGATAAGAGACCTTGGGACCCATTATAGAGTACAGTGCCCCTTTTGGTATGTACCTCACAAGACATCTAAGACAACTGGAGAGGCCACAGAAATACCTCACAAAGAGGATTACTGGCCTCAAACAGATGCCCTACATGGGCCGTCTCAAAAAACTCCAGCTTTACTCCATCGCATATCACCTACTCAGAGGCGATCTCTGCCTAACATGCAAAGCTATGTCAAACCCAGAGCTGTTGGACATGCTCCACATAAAGAAATCCCAATCCCTCTGAGCTACACGCTGTAGGGACCTAAACCTTGTCACCACAATAAACAGAACACGCTGGAGGGATAGATTTCTGTCCCAGAGACTTCCATACTCTGGAACAGACTACCTATCTATGTCAAATAGAGCTCCTCATTAGCACTCTTCAAGAAAAACTTGATGATTGGTTGGGAAATAGGAAATTCACCCCGGGGATCACTTCTGTGGCTCTGCTCGACAGGGGCACAGGAAAATAATTTTCTTGGGTGGCGAAAGCCAGGGTACCTTTTTGGCTAGGCTTATATAGGCCCTATGGCCAATAGCCTAGTACCTACCTATGAACCGCCAAACCATTTCCCGACATTCCAACAATGTCTCCCATTGCCCCCCGGGGGGGGGGGTTAGGATCTACTTTTTCTAACACCCCAAAACAAAAATCTACTCTGAGCACACCTAACTGAATGTATGTACAAGGCATTGGTTTCAGTCTTTTTCCTGACCTTGTACACATGCTCGTACTCTCTATTTTTCAGGGCACTTAGTGTTCCCCAAATAATAGGAGAAGCACACTGAGCAAAATGCTAAATACATGACCCTCTGGGTGGAAAATTTCAAAGACAAGTTCCCCCTGAAAGTTTCCCCTATACTGAGAAGAAATAATTCTCCATAATGTGCTATATGTGTGCACTGGTGGCACATACCACACCACAATGTGCCATATTTGTGCACTGGTGGCACATACCACAATTGTATGCCACAATGTACCATATGTTTACACTGGTGGCACATGCAACACCACAATGTGCCATATGTGTGTACTGGTGGCACATACCACATCTGCATGTGCTATTTAGAGCATGGTTGTCAGTGAATACTTTCTCTTTGGTCCCTTTTTCAGAAAGATTTTTAATATTAAGCTCTCTTTTATACATTTATGGGTGGTTTGGAAAAAAACTGGTAAACTATTTCACATTTTAGAAAACAGGTCCCAGTATTTAGTGATAATTTTCTGAATATTGAGCATGTTGTTGTTGTTCTTCAAGATAAGGGACCTATTATAGTTGTTTCAGCCTTGCCCCAACCACTTCATCTTGGACCAAGGGCACTCTTGATTAGTCCGATGCATCCAAATTGGATCTACTGCCACCCCAAAGAGGAACAAATTTTGTATCCCACCCTTTTAACACCTCACTCTTGAGGTCTTTGATCAAGCGTCCAGGGTATCCCTGTTCTAGGAAAAGTTCATCAATATAACCCAGTACCCTTACCAAATCATCATTAGCAGATATCTTATAAGCTGCCCCTTGACTATGTTGTTCTTCTGATGGGTTGGATGGTTACTATTATATTATAAAAAAGAATTAGAAAAATTATCTTTTCTGTAAAGTTTGGATCGAAATTTATTTTGTCCAAGTCTTTTACAATTGTGATGTCCAAAAATGTATCTCATCTTAAGTTACTTCTAAATTTCAGAAATTCCGTAGTTTGGTTAATATAATGTAATCCAAAAAGCAAGTATAAGATGATAGATTGAAAGTAAGGGGGTTTGAAAACATACTCTTGCTCCCAAGATAGTAGTACAATGCTGGAGAACACAGGGGCATAAGCAGCCCCTACAGCCACCCACTTGTCTGTTTGCAGTAGTCCCCCTCAAAGTGCATAAAGTTGTTACTCAGCACCAAATCCAAACATTTGATAACTAATCTGAGGTCACTGGCAGTCAAAACCTTACAAATCATACAAATATTTCTACATCATTCTAACCCCAAGGTGTGGGGCATCACAGGGAATAAATTCTTAATGTTGATAGTCACTAAAACTGGTGGGGGAGAAAAAAATACCTCAGCTACTTTTCCTAAACAAAATACCAAGAATTCAGTAACACATGGTTGTAGGATTTTAGGAAGGATTTAAGCTTTCTATCTACAAAAACAGCTACGGGGTAGGTTTTGTAACCCACAGCTGCCACAGTGGGTATAATGGAAGATCCAGAACATTCTTATGGGTCTTAGGAATCCCAAAGGTGGATGGAATAATGGGTTTGCAGACTGAAAGTAAATCATGTAAATGTTTGTCTGTCATACCTTACAGTAGGTTGTCAAACAATACCATATCAATATTTCTACAGGCCATTTACATCTCATTCCATGAAACTTGAACATAGCTCATACCATTGTTCCACAACTCAAACATTTTGGCTACATACATCCAATATTCCATGATGACTACTACTCCCCCAATACAGATCTTTATTTTTACATATCTCAGATGAAACTCCTTTTGTCTTGAATGAGATTACTCCCCCAATACAGATCTTTATTTTTACATATCTCAGATGAAACTCCTTTTGTCTTGAATGAGATTACTCCACCAATACAGATCTTTATTTTTACATATCTCAGATGAAACTCCTTTTGTCTTGAATGAGATTAGAAACTTTACATGTTTTTTGTTAACATACTGCCTAATCTCTTGTTCCACCAATGCTTCAAAATTAACTAGTATAGGCTGTAGATGGAGATTAAATGTATTCTTCTTTCTGAATCTAGACTTCTGCTGATTACCCACAGAATCCCCCAAAATAAGTTCTAAATTGATTTTCCTTAGGAATAACTTCAATTCAATCAAAACATTGCTAATCACAATATGTGAAGATGGCACAAATGTAAACCCCTTACGGAAAATGGAAAATGGTTAAGGTCAAGTTGCAGGTCACTATAATTAAAGATTTTGAACTGGCCTAGGAAACATATCACTTCATCCGTGCTAATGATGTCAGCTGGTAGTGGGTTCTCCTTCCTCTTCCTCTCCTACCTTTCCCTCAGAGACACCTGAATTCTTGTCTCTTTGGTCCTATGCCCTGATGGTTAGTATTCTTCTTGTCTTTCAACAGTCAGACCTCCTCAATGGGGAAACTCCAAAGGGTCATCACTCCTATAGGGTACTTCATAGGTGTTATCTAAAACTTCTGAAACTTCTGATTCTATAGACCTAAAGTCATAATTACAGTTCATATCAGCAGGATCCCTACATAAAAATACAGGGAAATTAGTTTGCCTTTCACACCCCTTTAATTAAGTACACCAACTCCACAATTGCATAACCTCTATGGAAAGGAAATCAGCCTTAAATAGTGCAACCCATTTTAAACAAAATTCAAATCTTCACTCAAAAGTGCACTTTATCATGGTTGATTATTTGATCATCTGACTACACAAAATGCAATATGCTGCTGTTGTCAAAAAATAGCTTCCCAAGCCTTCTAGAAACAGGAAAATAAACTGTTAATAAAGATCTACAGACATGGCAGCACTGTCCTCAAACACAGTAGAAAGTCACCTGGTTGCAAACTGTAAACCATCTACTACCATTAAAACCAAGGGTAAAAATAAAAATGTGCTAGTAATTATTAACTCCACTGTCAGGCATACCAACTCCAAGCTTACAAGGCTTGACAAGGATAGGATGACAATTCTCCCTTATCCTGTACTATGGCAACAACTTTCTAAGAATGATGATATACAGTCAAGTGGACTTTACCATAACAAAGCAAAAAACATATTTTAAGAGACATAAGTATATGAAAATGTATAGTCCATTTTTTAAGATGCATACATGCCTTTTCAAAATTTACAATCTGTTTACATGACATCCAGTGAGAATTGAATGGGTGTGCATTCTAAATATTTTCCTGAATGTACAGATGGGATAGGAACTAACCCTTCATATACATTCCTACCAATGCCCCCAAGTATGTTGATTGTTCTGCATAATGCCTGACCCTACTATTTCTGTAAATAATACAATATATTAGCTGAGCATTTTGGATGGAAGTTACACACACACACACACACACACACACACACACACACACACACACACACACACACACCTCCTATCTGTATAGCACTATGATACCTCAAGTTAGCTTAACATTACAGCTGTTAAATGCACATTTTTATATATGGTTATTAGATAATGGGCTACATCACCCTCTTGGAGAACAAACACTATCTGTCATGTTAATATACAGATAGCAAGTCTTCTACTTTGTGACAACATATTAAGCTGCTATGAAGCATGAACTGAAAAAAAGTAAACAAACACCATTTTTTTACACTCCTTATACATGGCTTTGCTGTTTAGTAAGTAGAAAAAAAGTAATATATTTCTGTGCGTGTGTGCGCGTGCACATGGGCATGTTTGCAAAAGATACAGAGAGAGAGATTGAGCAAGACAGCAGGAGATGAAGTTGAGGTATGCATTTAATCGATCAAGAATTCTGAATAAAGCTATTGCTATACGGGATGACCTAAAACCTCTGTCAGTCTATAAATATAACAGCTAAACCACTGTCAGTCTATAAATATAACAGCTGCATTTTCTCAAAAATAAAAAAAAAAAAAAGAAAAGAAACTATTAAGATTGGCTTCACTGACTGACAGTAATCTTCCGTGATATCTCAGAAAATCAAACATTTTCAAGGAACAGAGGGACAGTTGAGAAGCATGGTGGAAGAGTTGGAATGTCCTTCACTATATATTTTCTTCATTCATTTGATTGCAATAAGGCATCTGAAATGTACTCAATCCGACAGTAGCTGTCATTGCTGGGCACATTTGAGTGCATGTATGCAATAAGTGGGTATATTCACTGTAAAGTTATAAGCAGAAACATTCATCTGGTACACTTGTGCAGGCTGGCATCTAATATGCACTACAAGCATTTGGGCATCTTATAATACTGCTGATGCAGATGCCTATGTGGGCACGCTCGCACTAAAAGTGCATGCATATACACTCTGTTGGCAAAACTGTGTAGAAAGGTACACTCTTTATACACAGATGGCATTCTGCATACTGAGGTATATGATACTGATCCAAAGGTGGAGGCATGCTAACTGCATCCTTTCAGACAGAAACAGGAGACTGTATCTTCAGTGTGCATATTATACCTGAGAAAGAACAGGGAAATTCTTCAGGCAAAAACATCTGGGACCTCTTTTTACAGTTGACATGCTCATCAACTACAGTGTGACTCAGAGCTTCTCCAGCAATTTAAGCTACCAGTCTGTTAATATATGTGAAGGAACTCGTCTCTCTTCTGAGGTCAGGACAGAGTTTTGTACCGTCTGACACACTGTGGGTTAAGGAACTACAGACGTTATGGCTGATAGTCTGTATATTTACAATATGGGGTGACTGTTATTTTAAATTAATTCACAATGCACCTGTACAAAAATAAGCTTAATTAAACTAACATAACAAAGTGACCTCAAATCATATTCCCCATAATACCAGGTAAAACCATCTCAGAGTAAGCAGCAATGATGTGTGGGTATAGCTCCTAACACTGGGGGTATGGACCATGAAAAGATTGGGTAATGCATTCTTTTCTTAGAAGCAATTATTTTACCACTATCAATTAATGTAAAAGTGGTGTCAGTGCATTTATTAACTTACAAGTAAAGCTGGACCATGCTGCAAGTTATCATACAAAAGTCAGGCACTGGTTCCAGTATGAGTAACAACAAACATGTTCATGAAAATATGGAATTTTACAATCTACAACCCACTAGAGCTCAATGTCCATTTAACTTAACAATTGCTACCAGTAAACACATTAAAAGCTCAGAAACAGGAAAAAATAAACATTCATCACATCCCACAGAAAGCACATATTACTCATATGTGCCCCTTACCTCATACATAATGACTGCATCTTGCAAGAATACAAAACTGTGAGTGGAGTGTGTTGGAATGCACAGGACACAAACAAAGCTTTCATCTTCTTGGCAAAATAACTCCAGTCTCCTTTTGTGTTCCTTACAGCAGTATTCTGTTCTCTCATTTTCAGCAAATAAATGCTGCATCTTTTCTTTCTCCATGGACTGTTTTCCCACTGTTGTGTGCCGCAGATTCGTTCGAACCATATTACTGGACAGTTCACTCACTGTGTAGTCCTTGACAGGAAATTTGTCTGTATTCAGGACAGAAGGTTTTGTATTGTCCCATATCCTGTCAGTGCAATCCTGCACAGAAGGAATAGCCACTATCAAACAAACTGAGAAGATAAACTCCTTTGTCTAAAGAATGCATGCAAACCAGGAAAAAAAAATACTTTTCTGCAGGCTTAACTGTCATGACACAGGAAGTACAAATTTCAGAGATCAGAGCTCCAGCAATTAAAGGGGCAGAGCACTATTGTAGAAACAAGGATGACACTGGTTGATTGTCCTTTGAAGCAATCCCTTTAAATCAGCATTTTTTAAGAAAACAATATTAACAACAAATTAGTTATTTTCATGAAATATTAACAGCAGTAAGTAAAGAACATGAATATAAACCAGTGTTTGTACTTTACAGATTATATTATGATATTTTGTCACAAAAAAGCTAGTCTGCAGTACCTCATGCAATGAGGAAGGAGTCTGTTTTATGCTTGTGAGTTACAGATTTAACAGCTATGGTATTAAATAAAACATTGTACAATTCTGGGTTACTTGCAGCAGTATCTGTAGTTTGACAGCAACAACGGCCTTTTGTCAGTAGCAAAGCAAAGAGTGTTTATGGAATAGTAAGAATGAATTACAAACATACTTCTCAACTCTCCATATTTTTGCAGAATGTCCACATTTTCTATTCTTATTTTTGGTCTGTTAATCATAAAATTTGTGTTTTTTTTTCTGGCAATGCACTGAGATGATTTGAGGATTGAAGTAACTAAATAATGTCATGCCTTTCAATGCTGGACATCATATCCTTCAGAAAATGCATGCTAACACAAATCCTGTTATTCTAGCTACCTTTTAAGCCTGTAAGAGAGTAGAAGCTGTGGTGGTGCAGTGGAATCATTATCGCCTCACAGCAAGAGGTTCTTCCGTTCGATTCTCGGCTGGAGCGCCTTCTGTGTGGAGTCTGCATGTCCTCCCTGTGGTTGAGTGGCATTCAAAAGACATGCGTGAATGGGCGTGCCTTCGTTGAAGTTTAGACGTCAGGCTTGCACCTTGGCACCATAAAAATCAACTGCCAATCATTAGCAGACTGGAGTTCCGCTGTGGCGACCCCTAACCGGGAAAAGCCGAAAGAAAAACAACAACAAGAGAGATATTTAAAATCTGTCCCTATTTTTTGGGCCTGTGACCCCCGCCTATTATGTCGTGTTTTGTACAGATTTCTTGTGCTAAGAGGTTGAAAGGTATAACACCTGCTAACACACTTCACAAGTTACAATAACAGGCTAAAAAAAAAAACAGATTTATCATGTATAATTTCAAATAATTTTCTGTCCATGTCTCCACTGAAAATGGGTGCTGTCTAGGTAGCCATCTATCCATCCTCAGCCCCTTTTCCCATTTTGAAAATTGGGTCAGAGTGTCACTTCTGCAGTGACAATCATCTCCAGCCAAGGTTTACACTGCCGGGTGGCTAGCCCTGCAGCGGTAATTCATTCACACCACTCACTCCCATACATACACACTCACCTACGGCCAATTTAGAGTGTCCAGTCCACCTACTGCATGTCTTTGGAATGTGGTAGAAAACCAGAGCACCCGGAGGAAACACACGTGACTGCAGGGAGGATGTACAGACTCAGCACAAAAGGCACCCCAGCAGAGAATTAAAATGGAGAACCTCTTGTTGAGCGGTGGCAATGCTAACCGCTGCAACACTGCGGCCACCCTACCAGGCAGACATATTCTGTAAAAAAATAATAATTGCACTAAAACTCCATTTGTCCTGACTTTGTGTCCCCTGGCCATCTTTTACATGACGTGTAACACTGCGATTTACACTTTTAAGTAATGACTTCCTGTATGAACACAGACTATTGCACCAAAGTTTGTGACAATTTCTCAGACAGGACACAGTTTCTCGGGTGCATATCTTGATCTATTGTCTCCCTGAATGCACTTATAGTCTCATGTGCATCTGTGCACACAGACACACACAACACATATAGCAGTCAAAGCCTCACTACTAATTCAAGTTGCAGTTCAGATGGTGAACAGGCATGAATCACTGGCCTTAAATTACTACTGTAATAAACTGTGTCAGCTCTCAGTGACAAATGTAGTGAAGCAGGACATACCTCTCAACTGTCCAGATTTTTGCCTCATATTTTTTGATCTGTTCCTCATACAGTTTGCAGTTTTCTGCCAAATCATTGAAGATTTAAGTCACTAAACAGAAAAACTCCACTCCCTTAAAGCTCTCTTCACCCCGGAGAATGCTGATGTTTGTGCGGTCACTGAGGCATGGTTTAAAGCTCCGAAGAGCAGACAAACAGTGCAAGGTTATAATGCCTTCCACAGATTTAGTCCAGCTACTACACAGACAAGGACTAAAGGTAGAGGTGTCTCGATTTACATAAAAAATAAATATATCTCAAGGCTGGCCAAACAGAACAATGCATTTGAGCTTCTCTATGTTCAAATCAAAATAGGCAAAGTCCCATACCACTTCCTTGCAAGCTATAGGTCGCCATCTATGATCCAGGACACTCATAACATATATTTAAACTTAATGGAAACACTCACCATCCAACCCAATATCATATCCATGGGTGACTTTAATTACCCCACTATTAACTGGGAATCCTATACAACATCAAACATATAGGCACAGAGATTCATGGATTTTGTAAACACAAATTCCTTGGACCAGATTGTCAATACACCAACCAGGATTCCGGTCCTCACTAATATGCAAGAGTACTGCCCTAGTGTAATGTCTTCTCTGGTGAGGTCAGACCACAAAATTGTCTGCTTTAAAGTAAAAATAAAACCAGCTAACCCTCAAATATTCAGGAACTACACTAAGGCTAACTTCCTGCTATTAAGTAATAACCTAGCAAATTTTCAAGCAACCATAAACCCTGAGAACACTGCTGCCTATACATAACTGTTCATAGAAACCCTATACAAGCATATTAATAGCTGCATACAGACAGCTGTAGCCACCAGGAAGAAGTACAGAACTAACTCAAAAAACAAGCCACCCTGGTGGAATCACAAAATCAATAAGCTGTATAACAGAAGGAAGAAAATCATGGCAAAAATTAGGATCTGCAGCACCTAGCAGGGTAAAAGCACCCTCATCAAATTAAACAAACAACTCAGAAGACAAATAAAGTCCACCAAAGCCATTTCTGAGGTAAATTTGGCCTCCTAGGCCAAGGTCAACCTCAAGGCATTTTTTAACTATGTCTGCACCTCAAAGGCAATACACAATTGTGTACAGGGCTCATTGTAAATGGAGCCACCTATACTGAGCTAGAAAATATAGCAAACCTACTGGCTGACAAATTCAGCTCCAACTTTATCCCTCTCTTCCCCTCAACCTTCCCTTAGAAAATACCACCAAATATAACTCTCCCTGTTAATATTAGGGAACAGGCCCTTAATGCTCTCTGTAAGGTCAAGAACACTGCATCAATGGGCTCAGACAATATCAGAGGAAGCCTTCTAAATAGCATTAAACATGCCCTATCAGGCCCTCTGGAGTCGCTATGTAACTGTAGCCTCCAAGCAGACGTCATGCCTCATGAGTGAAGAGCAGCAACAGTTATTCCTCTGCATAAAGGCAGGCCATTTACAGACCCTGTAAACTAGAGACTCATAAGTCTCACTAGTCTCATATGCAAAGCCATGGAAAGAATTATTATGGAAATAATCGATAATGACATAGTAAACCTCTAGACACTGGACCCAACCCAGTTTGGTTTTGTCAAAGGCAATTCATGCCTACTCAACCTGGTGGGCTTCTTTGAGAAGGTCACCAAAGCAATGGATGAGGGAAAAATGGTTCACACTGCCTACCTTGACTTGGTCAAGGCATTTGACACAATACCCCACTCAGGCATTGTTGACAAACTCATGAGGTTAGGTACAAACCCTTATGTTACCCAATGGCTAGCCAACTGGTTCACAGACAGGACCCAGGAACTTAGAAATGTGGAGGTCACCTCTACAAAGAGGCCAGTCACAAGTTGAGTCCCTCAAGGATTGGTCCTGGGGCCGCTCGGTTTTGTTATTTACTCCCCTGAAGTCAAGGCCAATGTCAATGGCCTCTGGCTAACTAAATTTGCAGATGATTTCAAATTAGGAGTTGTCATTGAATCCCACACCAACACAAATATTGTCCAAGATGGGCTGACACAGACAAAGAACTGGTGTCAGAACTATGGACTAAAACTAAATGCCAAGAAATGCATAATAGTATCCTTTGGTAACTATCATATTGACAACACACCCCCTAAGAGTTGACTCAGTAGTCAGGTACTTGGAGACACACATAGACAGTAATCTAGCCTTTGACCATCATGTGTCGACAGTAGTGAGGAAATCATTCTATGTTGCAAATTTTATAAACAAACGTATGTTATATAGGTCGAAGGAAGTCATTGTTCCACTGTGTTCTGCATTCATCAGACCTATCATTGAGTATAATGCCCCCTTTTGTAGGTACCTAACCAGTCATATCCAACAATTGGAAGGTCCACAGAGATTCCTCACTAAAAGAATACAAGGCGTAAGTAATATGTCCTATGTAGACTGCCTGAAGACCCTTTCCCTGTATTCTATCTCCTACAGGCTGTTGTGGGGAGATTGATGTCTGGCATACAAGGCATTGTCAGATCCCACTCTGATGGACCTCCTGCATATTCACAAAACAAACAGCACCAGAATTACCTGTTCTAAAGACTTAAACCTTGCCTGTGATATAAAAAGGACTTTCTGGAGAGACAGGTATGTATCCCAGAGACTAGCCTGTCTCTGGAACAGGCTTCCCATCCATGTGAAGCAGATCATCCCTAACTCAATTCAAGTATAACTTGGACAATTTGAAGAGGAACAGGAAATTCATTCCTGATTTGGCACCTATGTCTTTAATGGACACAGGCAGCCTGTAAATGGTTCATCTCCCTGGCCCTTGACTGTAAATTTTTCATCTCCCAAGCCCCTGCTTACACTTATCAAGGGTACCAGTACTTGTCAGAGATTTGGGATGCATGGCTTGGCTTAAAAAGGCTTTTGTTATCATTAGCCTAGTAAGCACCTATGAACTAAATAATACTAAATAATAACAGACATTTGAGTTTCAGACTTCATATCCTTCAGAAAATATATAATAATAATAATACAGAACCTATTATTCTATCAACTTTCTAAGTTTATAGGAACAATATTCAAAATATGTCCTTATTTGTGGGCCTTTGTCCCCCTATTGTTTTTGATGATGTCCAGATTTTTTGTTCTGAGAGGTTGAGAGGTATGGAGCAGGGTCTCAATCTATGGGAACAAGCTGTGCCTAATTGGCTCCACCACCAAAAGCCAAGAACCCAGTTCTGCAAGGTTAATGATAAAGAATATTGCCCTCACCATTGAAAATATGTTCTGCAGTTCACCAGTGAAATTAACTGGTTCCAAAAGAGCTTTGTTTTGCATACGCTATGTTAATTTACTTTACCATCAACACCTCACTCAGCCAGTGCATCAGCTGAGTGGCATCCAGACTGAGGCAATATGAATTATTTTTCTGTCCTGCGGAATTGTTTTGAATTTGATTTGCTGCACTGCTCTAGTGACCACAGATGATCCTGATGATATAAATACCCTACAGTCCATCAGACAATTACGGTCCTTCTAGGGCTTTTTTAAGATAAATCTGCTTTTGGCTTCCTAACAGCTGAGGTTTCACAACTAGTGGATAGACCTTACAGCTGGAAAACAAACTGCAGAAACAGCTAAAGAACCAAGGAGTTAGTTACAAGATCCACAGTCTGCTGAGGGTCTGATATACACATCATCTACTTCCTTTTATATGAACTTGCTACAAAATAAATACTGCTTTCTTCAAGGCTCAAATTAGAAATGTCATGATTCAACAATAGTTTCAGAAAATAGGTTACTTTATTATGAACAACATGGCAGCTCAGCATAAATGATACTAATACTTCAGTATGTTATGCACAGCTGACTACCGCCTAAAATTTGCAATGTATTATGGTAGAAACTGATCCTCAAAAGGGCTACACTAAATGTAGCTATTAAAATGGTAATGTCACTACATATATACACTATATTAAGTGGTGGCTGGTGACTTCAATGCAGGGTTGGGCTTTTTGCAATGAGGTGGGATTCTATTACAACGAGTCAATGAACATTACATGTAGTCATTCAATAGATGGGGATAATTTATTTTCATCCACAGACTGCTTCAGTACTCTTTATGGATGTATCACTGTCTATATGTATCTCAGATATCTGAATATGTTAACAAAGCCAGCCTTAGTTAAAATGGAACCCTAGACAAAGGACTCCATGGGCTCCACACCGGCACAATTGTCCCCCCTGTACATCCCCAGTGCCCTTTCCCTGTTCCCCCCTTGTCCTGGCCCTACACCATCCAGATGAATTACTCCTATCTTGTATCTTTCACACTTTGTATTTCTTTTTAATGCGTCTTGTGTGGCTAAGAGCCCACTGTGATATGTTTTGAGGAAGTAATTGAATTAAGCTGGGTGTTTGGGGGCCAGTAGGCCTCCAGAGGTCATAGGGTTCTAGATGATCTGAACAGCCTATTTGAACTTTTTTTATAGCGTTTTAATCCACTGATGCAAAAACAAGTAATCAAGTGTATATAAAAATTTAATCTTACTTTCTTTGTTTTAAAGCTTAATGTTCAACGCTAACAAAATACTAATTCCACAGTAAAATAAGAAGACAAATGCTTGCAAGGATATATACATCCTTTTTTGAGAATAGCGTCTGCCTTCCTATTCCAAGAAAAAAAATTAAAAGCTGAAATGGCCAGAAATGGATCTGGGAAAAAAAAAACACACACACAACAGAACACTTCAATAAGACAGAAAGTATATATAGGTTCCACACAGAAGGAAACACAGCCAAAATATCAACTACAGAACCAAGGACTGTTTAAATGGCAACCCTTCTTGGTGTAACACTATGCCAGTGATCATATGCTATCACACAAATCCTGCCCATATGAAGATAGCCATGTATTGTGCAAAATGCTGATGTTTAACTGTGATGAAAAGTGAAAGAAATTATAGCCAACTTGCTACTTTTAGATACACGCAATTGTCCCCAAGATATACACACACACACACACACACACACACACACACACACACACACACACACACACACACACACACACACACAGTCATTTTCCTTACAATCCCTATACCCAACAAGCCACTTTTATGACTTTAACTGTAAACCTCAGATGTTTTATTGCAATTGAATGAATGATAAATACATAAAAAACCTGCCATGCAGGAATGTATCTTCTCAGCTCACTGCTGTCAGAATACAGTGTGCAATGCACTGCACCCCCCTGGGCAACAGACATACTCACACACATACCTCACAACCTCTTAACTCAAAGATCAAGGAAAATGCTAAAAGATAATGGTGGACAGGACCAAAATCAGGAACAGCTATTACGTTTATATACTTAGAAAGTTGCTGCTAAATTAACAGGATTTGCATTAACGTACTTTTTCTGAGTCTGAAAATGAAATGTCTGTCATAATTTGTGACTGCAGTCCTCAATGATGTCTAACAAAACCATGCAGTTTACATGAAACAAAGCAAAATATGAGGCAAAATCAAGGACAGTTGAGAACATCTATGCTTCCCATAAATATATGTGTACTTTTATTCAAACACTCACACAACAAAATTAAATATTTACCTTCTATATGCTAGGAATGGCAAGCATAGTGCTTGTAAAAAAAATAAAAACTGCAGACACACACACACACACACACACACACACACACACACACACACACACACACACACGTAGATAGATAGATAAATAGATAGATAGGTTCATAGGTTCATAGGTTCATACTAGGCTATCTGCCCTGGGGCATTTATAAGCCTAGCCTGATTGTGTTTGGCTTACGCCACCCCTTGATTTGAGTATACTGTGCCCTTTTTAAAGTTTAGTTTACTGTGCCTCTGTCTAATAGTGACACGGAAGTAATCCCCGGGACAAACCTACGATCCCCCATCTACTCATCAAGATTCTTCTTGAAGAGAGTCAGTGAGGTGCTCTGCCTAACATGAATTGGAATTCTATTCCAGAGCGAAGGGAGCCTCTGGGTTATGAATCTGTCCCTCCAGCATTTTCTATTTATTTCTGTGCTGAGGTTCAAGTCCCTCGAGCGCGTGGCTCTAAGGGATTTAGATTTACTGAGGTGGAGCATGTCCATTAATTCTGGGTTGGACATAGCTTTATATGTCAGGCATAGATCGCCTCGAAGTAGGCAGTATGCAACTGAGTAGAGCTGGAGTTTTTTTAACCGAGCAGCATATGGCATCTGTTTGAGTCCCTTGATCCTCCTGGTGAGGTACTTTTGGGGTCTTTCTAATTGCTGCAGGTGTCGGGTAAGGTACATCCCAAAGGGGGCATTGTATTCTATGATGGCCCTGATGAGGGATGAATAAAGGAGCACGATTACCTCTCTTGATCTAGATGTGAATCCTTTCATGATGAGGTGGGCTATGTAGAAGGTCTTTCTAACCACTTTGGCAATGTGGTTGTCAAAGGAGAGATTGCTATCAACTTGGGTCCCCAGATCCCTAATTACTTTCTCTGTACTTAATGGGTTACCACCTATGTGGTAATTTGTGGGCACACTGTTTTTGCCAAAGGGTATGACTATACACCTTTTGGCATTTAGCTTTAGACCATGGCTCTGGCACCAGTTATCCGTCTCTGCGAGACCTTTTTGAAGGATGTTTGTGTCAGCTGGAGAGTCGATTATGGCACCCAGTTTGCAGTCATCTGCGAACTTGGTGAGCCGTTGGCCTGTACCTCAGAAAAGTAAATACCAATCAAGAGAGGTCCCAGGACAGAACCTTGTGGGACGCCACTTGTGACCGGTTTCGAGTCTGACATGGCTCCAGCAACTCTGACTCTGTGGGTTCTGTCTTTGAGCCAGTTTGCAACCCATCTTATGACATAGTGGTTTATATTTAGGCTGGATAGCTTATCTATGATGCTCGAGTGGGGTATTGTGTCAAATGCCTTTGCGAGGTCCAGATAGGTTGTGTGGACTACCTTCCCTTCATCTATGGCCTTGGTGACTGTTTCGAAGAAGTCAACCAGGTTCAAAAGGCAGGATCTGCCCTTGATGAAGCCAAATTGGGTAGGATCTAGTGTCTGTAGGTCCCCAATGTCTTTGTTTATGAGTTCCATGATGATCCTCTCCATAGCCTTGCAGACTAGGCTAGTCAGGCTTATGGGGCGATAGTTTCCAGGGTCCGCAGAGGCGCCACCTTTGTGGAGTGGGACCACTGTTGCTGTACGCCATTCTTTGGGCACATATCCTGTAGTGAGGCTGAGGTTGTACAGCAGTTTTACTTGAGGGATTAGTTCTTCTTGGAGTTCATGTAGGACGCAACCCGGGGTGCCATCTGGTCCCATGGAAGCAGTGTTTTTTGCTTTGGAGAGGGCAGCCTTCACCTGACCATCAGAGATGTTTGGGATAGACAGATATTACATTAAAAAAAAAAGAAAAGAAAGGTATATAAAAAGAACTTCCTCCTACAGTTGTGCCTCTGTGGCCGTACATTATTCCTGTCTCTCATTTTCAGGCTCAAGCAGTAGAAAGGGTTCCATGTTGGTTCATAGGGGAACCCAGTAAGATGATTGTTGAGTGACATTTCTGAAATCCTCAAGAGGAACAAAAATCTATATTAAGGTGTCAGCTCCCGGTGTTTTCTCCTGTCTACCTGATGAATCTGGGCATCTTGGAGCAATGCAGTAACTGCCTCATGTACACAGACAACCCTCTCCTCCTACCACCCAACACTACAACCTGTGAGAGATGCACTTATATAGCCAAACTGGAAGCAAAGCTCTCTTCACCCAAGACTGGACTAGACAGTCAAGAGGAGAAGGTAAACACTTGCACCACACCACACTCAGCACATAGTCCCTCAAAACCTACACCACCAAAACAAACACATAGAAACACAAAACACACACCTACATTTGCGGAGGCTCTCAGTAAAAACCTGCCAAGCAACAGGGACCTCCAAAGCAGAAACACAAGCAACCTCCACCCCCCAACACAATCCAAATGACACATAGCCCACAAACTCAGCGTGCCACTTAACCACAGCCCATAAGGCATAACAATGTACCCAACACTCTAGTCATAGGTGACTCTATAGTCAGGCACATTGATGTTCCACTCACCAGGCCAAACAAGGAGAAAGTTACTGTCAGCTGCCTGTCGGGTGCCAGGATCTGCCACATAACGCATGCACTCAGGTCACTCCACAACAAGTACAAATATGAATCTGTCGTTGTCCATGTTGGTGTGAATGACCTGAGACGTACCTCCTTGGACTACATGAAAAGGGACATGGAGGAGCTGCCCGATCTTGTAGCCCAGGCAGGTGTGACCCTAGCCCTGAGTAGCATCCTGCCATCACCCAGAATGATACCACAGTACAAGGACAAAATTACTGACTTCAGCAATTGGCTAAGCTTCTGGTGTCATTCTAAGGGGATCCAGTATCTGTCTGCCTGGGATGACATGATCGACAAACCACAATGCTTTGCCAGAGATGGCCTGCACCTGTTGCCCCTGGGATTCCGGATACTGGCTAAGGCTCTAGCCACCCCTATAGTGCCTTTTTTAGGCAAGGTTCAAATGACAAATTCACCACCCTAACAGGTACAGTCAAGAAGAATTTGAGGGTATTGCTACTCAATGCTAGAAGTCTAAACCTCAAAATGCACTCACTCGAGGCACTCCTTAAAATGGAGAACATTGACATCCATGCAGTGACAGAGACCTGGTTCAAGGCTCCAAAGAGTACCCCTGCATTACCAGGCTATAATTCATACCACACCTTTCGGCCACCTAACCTGGACCGAAGCACTAAAGGCGGAGGCGTGTCCATATTCATTAAGGATATCCACACCTCCAGGCTAGTTGCTCAGCATAATGCATCCGAGATTATCCAAGTGCAACTAACTCTGGGCAAGACCACAATCCAAATTGTAGATTGCTACAGATCCCCCACCATGCCCCAGGATTCCCACTCTTCGTTTCTTAATACACTGGAAATATTAGGGTACAACCTAACACCCTAATAATGGGTGATTTCAACCACCCTACCATTAACTGGGAAAACTACTCATGTACCAACTCTTGTGCTCAACGTTTTCTGGAATTCATAAATTCCAATGCCATGGATCAACTTATCCACACCCCCATCAGGGGCAGCAATATCCTAGACCTGGTTATTACCAACATGTGCAACCGGTGCTCCACACCAGAGGTAAATTCCTCGTTGGTCAGATCCGACCACAAGCTAATCACCCTAGACATCCACATCCCTCCCCTACCCCCCCCCCCCCATTAGGGAAACCACAGTAAAAAATTTCATGACACCCATGCTGACAGACAATAGAGGTATGACTGCTGAATCCTACAAAAATGCACTTTATAAGCACTTACACGAGTGCATGGATCATGCAATCCCTAATAGAACCAAGATGCTATACTCCAAGAAAAGGAAGCCAATCTGGTGGTCCCCTGCCATAAACAAACTCTACAACAGAAGAGAGAAACTGTTGCAAAAAAGAGTAAAACCCATGATTGGAGAAACTCCCTGGTCAGCCTCAGTAAGAAGCTGAGAGCCCTCATAAAATCCTCCAAAGCTAGGTATGAAAACAAAATCGTCACTGACTCTAAAGACAACCACAAAGCATTCTATAGCTATGTCAAGAACCTCAATGGCAACACTCAGATCTGCTCTGAGTTACAGCACAATGGCACTAAATATACAGAACCAACTGATATTGCCAACATCCCGGCAGATAGGTTCAGTGCTAACTTTACCCCCCTGTCATCCTCTAAAGGGCCCATCTCTATACCAGAAGAATGCAAAGTTCCTGTAATCACGGCTGCACAGGTAAAAAACACACTATCCAAAGCCAAGAACACAGCATCCATGGGACCTGACAACATCCCAGGCTGTGTTCTACATGAACTACAGAATGAACTGGCACCCCACCTAAGTACCATGTTCAATCATAGCCTCACCTCAGGCTATGTGCCCACTGAATGGCACACAGCGACAGTTATCCCACTCTACAAGGGGGAGCCACTACCGACCCCGGGAACTACCGCTCCATTAGCCTGACGAGCCTGGTCTGCAAGGCCATGGAACATATCATCATGGAACTTATAAACAATGACACTGGTAATCTCCAAACTCAGGACCCCACCCAGTTTGCATTTGTAAAAGGCAGATCATGTCTCCTAAACCTGATAGACTTCTTTGAAGCAGTCACCAAAGCCGTAGACAAGGGTAAGATGGTTCACACAGCCTATCTAGATCTCGCCAAGGCTTTCAACACCATCCCCCACTCTTGAATTGTAGATAAACTCACTAAACTAGGAATAAATCCCTATGTCACAAGATGGGTTGCCAGCTGGCTCACTGACAGAACCCACACTGTGAAAGTAGCAGACTCCAAATCCAACTTCAGACCAGTGACAAGTGGAGTACCACAGGGTTCAGTCCTGGGTCCTCTCCTGTTTGGTATCTACTTCTCTGAAGTACAGGCTAACACAGAAGGTCTTTGGCTAATGAAGTTCGCAGATGACTGCAAACTAGGAGCCATAATCGAAACTCCTAACGATGTGGACATCCTACAAAAGGGCCTCACTGAGACAGATGCCTGGTGTCAAAGCCATGGCCTCAAACTCAATGCCAAAAAGTGCATTGTCATCTCCTTTGGTAAAAACTCTGTACTCATGAACTACAACATAGGTGGTAGTATACTTAACACTGAAAGTGTGATAAGAGACCTTGGGACACAGGTGGACAGTAGTCTCTCCTTTGATAATCACATCGCCACAGTAGTCAGGAAATCCTTCTATGTGGCACACCTCATCACGAAAGGTTTCTCATCCAGATAAAAAGAGGTCATTGTTCCCCTCTACTCATCACTCATTAGACCCATTATAGAGTACAATGCCCCTTTGGGTATGTACCTCACAAGACATCTACAGCAACTGGAAAGGCCGCAGAAATACCTCACAAAGAGGATTACCGGCCTCAAACAGATGCCCTATGCAGACCGTCTCAAAAACTCCAGCTTTACTTCGTCGCATATTGCCTATTCAGAGGTGATCTTTGCCTAACATACAAAGCTATGTCAAACCCAGAGCTGTTGGACATGCTCCACTTAAAGAAATCCCATTCCCTCTGAGCTACATGCTCTAGGGACCTAAACCTTGTCATCACAATAAACAGAACATGCCAGAGGGATACATTCCTGTCCCAGAGACTTTCCATACTCTTATCTATATCAAACAAATCTTCTCATTAGCACTCTTCAAGAAAAATCTTGATGATTGGATGGGAAATAGGAAATTCACCCCGGGGATCACCTCTGTGGCTCTGCTCGACAGTGGCACAGGAAAATAATTTTCTTGGGTGGCAAAAGCCAGGGTACCTTTTTGGCTGGGCTCGTATAGGCCCCAGGGCCAATAGCCTAGTACCTACCTATGAACTTATGAACCTATAAGTGTAAAGTCAGGCTGTTCAAAACAGTCTGGAGAGTGGAGTTAGCTGTTTTCTTTTAAATACTACTTGACTTTCTGCCTTTAAATGTCAGTGATTGTTTTAATTGTGGGACAGCATCCCAGCAATGAGTACTACATGCTGCCCTTTTATAGTATGTACAGCATTTAGCAGCTCTAATTTTCTTTTCACCACATCTTTCCCCTTCACTCAAAAATAATAAATTACATTTTTCAAACTTATGTAGATACACAGGTCTCATACATTCTAAACTTTGGATTGAACTTACAAAAGGCAAGACATTGAATATAAACTATTCAACAATATACACCTTTTTATGGACTACACAGTTTCAATAACCTGACTCTCCCAATGACTCATTTTATGGTTGATATAATTGAAGTAAACAGATTGCCTTCCACTCCAGGACACAGAGTAACTATTTAGACTTTGGTTGGAACAAAACTGGGAACCTGCAAAAGAAACACTCCAAGACATATTATAATTATGACAAGAATTTCAACTTTTACACCCAGAAGGAAAATCAGAGTTAACTGGCTCGGGAACAGGAACAGTCACACCAAAGTGTGTTGACTGGATAGCACGTTTCTCATTATGCTTTGTTGAACTTTAACTTTGAACCTTATCTCAGATGTTCAGCTGAGGTAGCTCTGTCATCGGTATAGGAATGATAATGCCCTCTGCCAGACATTGATATGGTTATTTTGTCTCAATTTGACTGTTTTTTTTTTGTTTATTTTTAGAACATTGAACTCAGGTTGACACTCATTAAGAATTAACCTGCAATATAATTTATTATGTCAAACTATGATGCCATGATAGTTTGTACCATGTGTGAACATGGGTCAGTATTTTTCTATACTGTACATCTACAGTGTCCCACCTCTTCTCACCCTTTAACTTTAAGCAGACAACTTGACCAGATTGTTGGACAAGTAGTAGCTGTACAGGATGATATCTGTCATAAAACCTTTTGCACAAATAACTTTTGGATCAAGTTTTGCCTTTAACATTAATATATCAGATTAATTTTGTCATTCAAGAATTAGCTGCAAAGGACTTATTCCATTGAAATATATGAAGTAGATTGATATGCCATTAGAGCCTTATATGGATCAGTCTGTTTTAATATTTAAGTGAAACAGTAATCAGCCACAAGCTGCTGGAATTCACTTGGCATAAACTATGTACCATTGTCAGTGACCAGCACTATAGGTAGACCATACCCTGATTATTACATAGTCTTGGATCTGTATATTATTTGTTTGCTGGTTGTAGTGGGTACATGAGTTACTTCTACATTATGAGAATGGTAGCCAACAACCGCAAGATACTTTTTCCCTTTAAACCTACATAATTCTGCAGCTACCTGTTATTTTTATTTATTTATTTATTTTTATTTTATATTTGCTGACTGGGTTAGTCTGGCTGGGCTGAGTGGCCCATTTTCAGCAGAGACCCAGGGAGAAAGGCTCCACAAATTGAATACAATTATTAAGCAAAGACATTTACTCAATAAGCAAACTCATTATTCTACAGTATTTACGAAAAATAGTGTTATACAAGGATTTGAACATGTAGGTTGTACATACAGAGTGAAAAATAGTTTTATACAAGTATTTGAACATGTAGGTTGTGGCAAGAGTAGACATTAGTCCAATTCCCCAAATACATTTAAGTTAATCTGCAATGTGATAGAAAAAGTGCTTTTGTTTCAAGTATGGCATATATAGTTCGGCTGATGGAGAAAGTTGAGAGGGAGGAAGGAGGATAGTAGGGGAATAAAGGAGAAAAGGCTAGGAAGAGAATTTTAAAGGTTAGTTAGTAGCTAATGGAAGGGAGGATTTATGAGATTAGAGAAGAGGGGGTAGGTGAGAGGAAGGACAAGGTAGAAGTCTAAGAAGTAAAGGGGGAGTAGTTTAAGGAGGACTAAAGCAGTCACAAGACCATTTAGTTTTTAGATATTCTCTGCTAGCTGCTTTGAATTGTTTGGGTGTTTTGAGGAATCTAATTTCTAATGGCAGTTTGTTCCAAAATTTGGCAGGGTTGTAGCTGTAGAGGTTACGGCCAGTTTTGGAATTAGGTTTATACATTTGTAGCAGGTTTAGGTCTGAACTACGTAGTGACCTGGGTGGGGAATATTTTGAGATAATAGAAATTAGGCTAGGACAGAAAGATTGCTGGTACGTAACTGAGTGGAGTATTTGTAGCTGAGAGAGGAGGAGCTGGTGCAGTTATTCCAGCCAGTCTAGGTGTCTTACAGAAAGACAGTGATGAGTCCTATAAGTATGGTTTGCAGTGAATCTAGCCACTTTATTATAGGTAGATTCAAGTTTAGCTAAGAGTGAGAAGTTCAGATTAGTAAAGATGTGACAGCTATATAATAGGCTAGGAAGAAGGTATGCATGAGAGAGTGTTTTTCTCGCATTGATTGTTAGGAACTTTTTGTTATGGTAGAGGAGTCCAAGTTTTTGATATATCTTTTTAATACAGTTATGCAGATGTAGATCAAACTTGAGTTGGTCATTGATTGTTACCCCTAGGAGTTTAGAGATGGACTTGACAGTGATAGCTCTGTCATTGAGGGACAGTATGGTGAAAGTAGATTTGAGAGATTTTTTGGGAGAAACAGTAAGAGTTTAGTTTTCTTAAGATTGAGAATTAGTAGGTTGTCATGGAGCCAGGATTCAATGGAGAGAAAGGATGATTGGGTAGTAATGTGGAGGTCAGAGGGGGTGTCTGTGATGGTTATGACTGTAGAGTCATCTGCATATTGTATGAGGGATGACTGGGGACAGGAGGTATTCAGAAGATTAGTGAAGATATTATATAGTAGTGGGCCTAGAATAGATCCTTGAGGGACTCCCATTTTGATTGGAAGGGGAGGGGATAGAGTTGAGAGCCATTTGACAAACTGTAGACGATCAGATAGGTAGCTAGAAAACCAGGAGATAGTGGAGGAAGATAAATTAAGGTCTGATAATTTGTTCAGAAGAAGGGCATTAGAGACTGTATCAAATGCCTTAGAGAGATCCAGGAATAGGCAAGAGACCAATTTATTATTGTCGTGAGCTAGAGAGATTGTATTTGTGAAAGAGATTAGTGCAGTTCTGGTACTATGTTTAGGGCGAAAGCCATGCTGGGTAGGTGTAAGTAAGTTTTCCTGAAGGAGGTATTGCATGACTTATTTTGTGAATACATTTTTCCAATATTTGTGAGAGAGGAGACAGGATGGCGATGGGTCTAAAATTAGTGATGTCAGTGGAGTTACCTCCTTTATGTATGAGTAGAGTGTAAAATCTTTTCCATAAAGAAGGAACATATGATTCAGAGATAGAGCAATGTATTAGGATAGATACAGGAAAGCCAGGGCTTCAGCTACAATCTGAAGGAAATAGGGGGGGAAGATTATCAGCAGAAGGAGAACAGGAGAGCTTCTTTTGCAAAGGATGCTGTGGTAATGGTGTTAGCATTAGTGGTTTATGTCTCTTCAGTGCTTTATGCAGTTGGCACTAAGCTGATGATGTTATGGTTGATGGTTGGCCATGGCAATGATATTTTAGCTCTTTCTGTGCATTTAATGAGACTCTGATGACCCTCCTGTTTTTAGAAGTAGTACTTCTCACTAATTGAGGGGTACTGTGATACTGTCTTGATATAACAGTAAGCTATAATACTCTGGTAAAAGCGCTTTGACTGTGAAATATGTATGCCTAATCAGTTTATTTTGTGTCCAATGATTTGACCAGCCATCATACACAAGCTGGATAAAAGCTTGCAGCTCTGGATCATTTTTGGTAGATTATTTAATATTTTCTAGTTTTTTGGTGGTTGCAGATTTTTGTCACTATTATATTTTGCAAATGAGTTGCAGCACTACTTTTTATTTCAGGTAATGGTGCACCATGCATAGGACTTCTGGATAGCATATCAGTGACAAGAAGTCATACATATATTTATTTCCAGTTTGATGACCGGGGAGGTCCACTGGGCTCAGGGAGCCCGTTTTCAGTGGAGGCCTGGGGAGAAAAGCTCCACATTAACATAGTTTAGTTACATATACAATCATGGTAAAGAAGACACAATTACAATTTCATTCCATGCTAGAGAACAGGAATAAATTCTTTGGTTACATAGTACCTAAATATTTAGGATGGCAGTGGTAACTTAATTGATAGGGAGAATAAAGACTTAGAAGGAAAAGAAAGAAAAAAAAAAAAATATATAACTTTGTCATTGAAGTTTCTAATTCTTATCAAGCTAGTGCCTGGCACCATGATGGCATTTTGACTAGAAGTACAAATCAATTCATGAAACTAGTGGTCAGTTTATATCTGCAAACTCTCAAGCCCTACATGTATTTAAATACATTTTCATATGCCCACATACACACAAGTAACTAAACATTCGTTTTTAATATATCAATATCTCTGTTCAGCATCTATTAGAATTATGGAGCAAGAAGCTCTAGGTTATAAAACTTGTTCATCTAGCTGGAGAAACATATGACATATAGGTCATATCTATTAGAATCTGCACTCGATGTCTGTTTAGTGAAATCACAGTATGCTAGCACTGGAGTTGTAAGCTTTTGTGTTACTTTGTTGAATGCTTGGGCTTAAACATGTCTCAAGGACTATGGCACATGTTTCTTTTACAAGCCAGTTAAAGGCTGAAGCATTGTAAGAATATCTGGTACGAAATTACCCAAATAGTTCATCATGCCTGTGGCTTGCCTCAGTTCACGTATGCTAAATGGAGTTTGCAAACTGGTCATTGTTCAGATTTTTGCCTTCATCTGATTTGATATTTAGGTACCTTTATCTGCACTTTTTTTAAAAAAAAATACAGTATTTAATTTGATTTAAACTGTGTTGAAGGAATATTTAACTGAACTGGCAGTTTTAACTCTGCTCATTGTTATTTTCTAGTAATTACAGGTGTGGGGGTAGCCACATTCTTTGATTTCCTGTCCTTGCTTATTTAAGTGGTACAGTGTGAACTATTTTCTGCTTAAAAACCTCAGCTTTGGCCGGCTAAGAACTTGGTTATATTCAACTGGACGTATAAGAGAATTTAAGTACCTTTATCTGCACTTTAAAAAAAAAAATACAGTATTTAATTTGATTTAAACTGTGTTGAAGGAATATTTAACTGAACTGGCAGTTTTAACTCTGCTCATTGTTATTTGCTAGTAATTACAGGTGTGGGGGTAGCCACATTCTTTGATTTTCTGTCCTTGCTTATTTAAGTGGTACAGTGTGCACTATTTTCTGCTTAAAAACCTCAGCTTTGGCCGGCTAAGAACTTGGTTATATTCAACTGGATGTATAAGAGAATTTAAGTACCTTTATCTGCACTTTTTAAAAAAAAATACAGTATTTAATTTGATTTAAACTGTGTTGAAGGAATATTTAACTGAACTGGCAGTTTTAACTCTGCTCATTGTTATTTGCTAGTAATTACAGGTGTGGGGGTAGCCACATTCTTTGATTTCCTGTCCTTGCTTATTTAAGTGGTACAGTGTGAACTATTTTCTGCTTAAAAACCTCAGCTTTGGCCAGCTAAGAACTTGGTTATATTCAACTGGACGTATAAGAGAATTTAAGTACCTTTATCTGCACTTTTTTTTAAAAAAAATACAGTATTTAATTTGATTTAAACTGTGTTGAAGGAATATTTAACTGAACTGGCAGTTTTATCTCTGCTCTTCAGTTACTCCCACCCACCCTCCCTGTTTTTGTTTTGGTGTTAATCTTAGTGGCCTTGAAACTGCCTGCCCCTCAGCCTGCCTCTGGGCCCATGTCATTTGCTCACTCAACTGAGTGCAGTGAGATCATATTCTGATTTCAGGCACTCCTACTGTGTACAAAGAGAGCATCTGGGAAACAGACAAAAAAAATTAAGCTTATTTCCTGCCTTTCCTGTTAAGTGGTATAGACTATTTTAGGCTTCTGAGCCCCCAAGCCCTTCTGTGTTTGAGGGAAGCCTTCTAGCTTGTTTTTTTCTTATAACTAGCCAGTTTTCTAGTTTCAGCACTCAAATCTGTTTCTTTGATCTCAGCACTTGTTCAGATATAAAAAAAAAAAAAAATCATCTGCTTTTACTGTACTTGTGTTTCTACCTACTTCATTTTACTTTTGCATCATCTTAAAAATACTCAGTTGTATTTATTATTGCTTGGTGTAACTCATTCTAAGCCTTTTGGTTTAAACACTTGGGCTTCGGACCAGTTGTTTTGCACTGAGAGGGTTTGTGGTCTGCACTGTTGTGGCAGAACAGGTAGCTTACATCCTTCTAGGTTGGGAACTGCTGATTGAGGACTCAGTGTCTGTTATTCTAAAAGTGTATTAATTCTGGTTTAAGCACTTGGGCTTTCAGGCCAGTTATTTTACATTAAGAGGGTTCGTGGTCTGCACTCTTGTGGGAGGAGAGGCTGGACTCTGCCCTTCTGAGCTGGGAATTTCTGGTTAAAGGCTTATAGTGCATGCATATCCGAACTGCTTCTTACTGAAGTTGGTGCGCCTTGTTTGCTGTGGCATAGACTGGATTCGGGCCTGCTGGATCTAGCTTTATTTGTGTAACTTGAGCACTAATCCGGACATTCTCTGAAGTATTCAATTGTATTTATTACTGCTTGGTTGTAACTTGATTAAAGTGTAGCTATCATTCTAAGTCTTTTGGATTAAGCACTTGGGCTTCAGACCAGTTGTTTTACATTAGGAAGGTTTGTGGCAAGCACTGTGGTGGCAGGACAGGTAGCTTTCATCCTTCTAAGTTGGGAACTGCTGATTGAGAGCCCAGTGTCCAAGTGTATTAGTTCTGGTTTAAGCACTTGGGCCTCAGGCCAGTTATTTTACATTAAGAGGGTTCGTGGTCTGCACTCTTGTGGGAGAAGAGGCTGGACTCTGCCCTTCTGAGCTGGGAATTTCTGGTTAAATGTTTATAGTGCCTGAATATTTGAACTGTATCTTACTGAAATTGGTACACCTTGTTTGCTGTAGCATAAACTAGATCCAGGCTTGCTGAATCTAGCTTTGTTTATATGCTTGTTGTTTGTTTGCTTGTTATTTCCCTGGAACACTAATTCCACCTAATACTGGCTTCTCAGCTTCTGTGGATCACTAGTGATATCTGCATTGCTTACTGTACTTATTTCTTTGTTTCACTTGAAAGAAAGTTACTGTTTGTCGTTTTTGCATTTAGTTACTTGTAACACATTGCACTCAAGTTACCTGGCACTTGCTCTCTAAAGCAATTATATAAGTCAGCACTAAAAATTAAAAGCACTACACCCTCACTCCCCACTGGCCCTTGTTTTCAATTATTAAGGAATTCCCAATATTATTCTAGCATGTCCAAAGGTCAGTTGTCAGTCTCCTCTCCGGTCCAGCTGGTGAATCTGGGAATCTTGAGGCAATGTTATAACTGTCTCATGTACACAGACAACCCTCTCCTCCTCCCAGATAAAACAAATACTTGCGAGAGATGCAGCTATTTAGCCAAACTGGAGGCTGAGCTCTCTCAACTCAGGACTGGCAAGACCAGGCAGGAGGAGAAGGCAACTACACACACCACAAAACCAGCCTCACATAATGCTACCACACCACTGAATCAAACACATAAACACACAAAGACATACTCGGAGGCTCTGAGTAAAAATTTACCTAAACAGCAGAGGCCTCCAAAGCAGACACCCAAACAACTGCTACCTCAAGACACCCCACAAGCAACACATAAACCACAAAATCAGTGTGCAAAGCAGTCACAGCCCTTAAGGCCAAATACAACACCAAACATACTTGTCATAGGTGACTCCATAGTCAGACACACTGACGTCCCACTCACCAGGCTGAACAAGGAGAGGGTCACAGTAAGCTGCCTATCTGCCACATAACACAAGCACTCGGGTCACTCCACGGCAAGTACAAATATGACACAGTCATTGTCCATGCTGGTGTGAACGACCTGAGACGTACCTCCTGGAATACATGAAAAGAGACATAGAGGAGCTCTCTGATTATGTAGCCCAGGCAGGTATGACCCTGACCCTGAGCAGTATCCTTCCTTCACCAAGAATGATGCCACAATATAGAGACAAGATGATCAGCTTTAACAATTGGCTTAATGTCTGGTGTCATTCAAAGGGGATCCAGTGTCTGTCTGCCTGGGATGACATGCTTGACAAGCCACGCTGCTTCGCAAGGGACGGCTTGCACCTGTCACCCCTGGGATTCCAGATATTGGCTAAGGCTCTTGCCACCCCCATAGTGCCTTTTTTAGGCAAGGCTCAAATTCTAAACCTACCACCCTAGAAAACAAAAATGGGAAGAAACTGAGGGTAATGCTGTTCAATGCCAGAAGTCTAAATCTCAAAATGCGGCCCTTCTCAGTATGAAGAACATCGATGTCTGTGCTGTAACTGAAACCTGGTTCAAGGCTCCTGAGAGCACCCCGGCACTATTAGGTTTTACCTCATATTATGCGTTCGCCCCAAAACCCGGACCACACCACAAATGGAGGGGGTGTACCCATATTCATAAAGTATACCCACTCCTCCAGGTTGGTGGCAACGCATCTAGCTTGAAACCATCCAGGTGCAACTAACCATAGGCAAAACTGCTCTACAAATTGTAGCATGCTACAGGCCACCCTCTCAAACTCAGGAACCCCATACAGCCTTCCTGAAGACACTGGAGGGAATAAATGTATCTCCAAACACCATCATATTGGGTGACTTCAACTACCCGAATATAGACTGGGAACATTACTCAAGCCCTAACTTTCTAGCCCAACGGTTCCTGGAGTTCATAAATTCAAATGCCATGGAACAGCTAGTCACTGTTCCCACGAGAGGAGAAAATATACTAGATCTCATTATCACAAACATGGGGACAAAATGCTCCACACGGAAGTATATCCCTCATTGGTGAGATCTGATCATAAACTAATCTCACTGGAAATCCGCATCCGCCCCACCCCAAACAAAAGACCACAGTGAAGAACTTCTCTAAAGCAAACTTCACACTACTCAAGACTGGTGTGGTATCCTTCAAGGCCCCTGAGCCAGTGGAAACCACAACCCAAGCTGCGGAAGCCCTTACAAATGCCTTCTATGAACACCTCCAGGACTGCATGGATCAGGCAATCCCAAATAAAACCAAGACTCTTTCCACAAAGGGCAAACGTCCAGTCTGGTGGACCCCAGCCATTAACAAACTTTACAATAAGAGGAGAAAGCTATTACATGATAGAACAAAATTCATAAAAGGGAAGTCATCCCTGATCATTATTAGTAAAAAAATACGAGCACTCATAAAATCAACTAAGGCCAATTTTGAGAGAAAAATTGCCATGGATTCAAAGGACAATCATAAGGCCTTTTTCAGCTATGTTAGGAACCTGAGTGGAAACTCTCAGATATGCTCAGAATTAGTCCAAAATGATACAAAAATCACTGAACCCACAGACATTGCCAACATACTGGCAGACAGATTCAGTGCAAACTTCACCCCCCCTCCCCCCCTAAAGGAGAGATAACTATCCCAGAGGAGTGTAGCCTCCCAGACATCTCAAATGCACAGGTGAAAGCTGCTCTCTCTAAAGCTAAAAACACAGCATCAATGGGACCGGAAGGTGTCCCCGGCTGTGTGCTACACGAGCTAAATGAGGAATTAAACCCACACATAAGGCAGCTGTTTAATCTCAGCCTTACCACAGGATACATGCCCAAGGAGTGGCGTATGGCATCTGTGGTCCCACTCCACAAAGGCGGTGCCTCTATGGACCCTGGTAATTACCGCCCCATAAGCTTAACAAGTCTAGTCTGCAAAGCTATGGAGAGGATCATAATGGAGCTCATAAACAAAGATATAGGCGACTTGCAGACATTGGACCCGACCCAGTTTGGCTTCGTCAAGGGCAGATCATGCCTTTTGAAATTGGTCGACTTCTTCGAAACAGTCACCAAGGCCATTGATGAGGGAAAGGCAGTCCATACAGCCTACCTTGACCTTGCAAAGGCTTTCGACACAATTCCCCACTCGGGTATTGTAGAAAAACTTACCAGCTTAAATGTAAACCCATATGTCACAAGATGGGTTGCAAACTGGCTTAAGGACAGAACCCACAGGGTTAGATTTGCTGGCGCTATGTCAGACTCCAAGCCAGTCACAAGTGGTGTCCCACAGGGCTCGGTCCTTGGCCCCCTAATTGTTCGGCATCTACGTCTCAGAAGTACAGGCCAACATGGGAGGACTTTGGCTGACAAAGTTTGCAGACGACTACAAACTGGGCGCCATAGTGGAAAGTGCATCGGACACGGATATCCTTCAGAAGGGACTCACGGAAACAGATAGCTGGTGCCAGAGCCATGGTCTGAAGTTAAATGCCAAAAAATGTATAGTCATACCCTTTGGGAAATACAAGGTAACCCCAAGCTACCATATAGGTGGCAATCCACTAAGCACAGAAGAGGTTATCAGGGACCTGGGGACCCAGGTTGACAGTGGCCTTTCTTTTGACACTCACATTGCTAAAGTGGTTAGAAAGACCTTCTACATTGCCCACCTGATCATGAAGGGATTCACATCCAGATCTAGTGAGGTCATTGTTCCCCTGTACTCTTCACTTATCAGACCAATGATCGAGTACAGTGCCCCATTCGGGATGTATCTCACCCGACATCTGCAGCAATTGGAGAGACCCCAAAAGTTCCTCACCAAAAGGATAAAGGGACTCCAAAATCTGCCATATGCTGCCAGATTGAAGAAACTCCAGCTCTATTCAGTCGCATACCGTCTGCTCAGAGCTGACATGTGCCTGACATACAAGGCCATGTCCAACCCGGAATTAATGGACATGCTCCACCTCAAAAAATCCAAATCCACCAAAACCACTAGAGCAAGCAACTTAAACCTTAGCACGGATATAAATAGGACGTGCTGGAGGGATAGATTTATCACTCAGAGACTCCCTATGCTGTGGAATAAAATCCCGGTCCATGTGAGGCAGAGCACCTCGCTGGCTCTGTTCAAGAGAAATCTTGACCTGTGGATGGGAGATCGTAGGTTTACCCCGGGAATCATCTCTGTGTCACTGCTGGACAGAAGCACAACAAACTAATGGGTACAGTATTTTTTCATATAAGGGGTGGCGTAAGCCACAGAACTTTGGGCTAGGCTTATAAATGCCTTAGGGCAGATAGCCTAGTATAAACCTATGAACCTATGAACCTATAAAACTTGCATATGATGCCCAAGATATTGAAGCTCAGTTTTACCAAAGCAGCATTTGTCTTTATTGAGCTTAAGGCCTAAATTCTTGATTGTTTCTAGTGTTACCTCTAAGCTTGAACTGGGATTCTAAAAGCCTTTGGTGAGATGTAAAATGTCCAAATGAGATTGTCACTCAACTCCTAATTCTAAAAGATAGGGATATACATCTATTTCAGAAAACATTATCATGCTCATCACGAAGAACTAATTCAGCATTTTTGATTGACATGGGTCACAATGTTTGAGACTGAATTAGTGTTGAACCTATTCAAATAAATGGGCTTCTCAGTGAGGCAAAATCTCCACCTATATGTGAAAGTTGGTATTGTAGACAGTACAGGTGGGAAGCTGGATTGCCTGCGATACCTAGTTCCACATACAGGTAGAGCTGTACTACAGGTATCAGGAGTTGTGGAGGCTGCCTGGGACTGTGCCGATGTATGGTACTGGATACTGCAAGCTTGTTTTAGTTTCTTTTAAAAGAAAGATTGTATTCCATGCTGAACTTGGGGCTACACATCCATGTCTCTCTTCCTTGAATGTGGGGAATGCTAGCAGGATGGCCGTTCTGGATGTCATGCCTATATCACCAGCATGTCCTTCAGATGAAGCTGTGGAACTGAATGGCCTCATGGTAGTATTGTAGGCAGACTCCCTGCCTACGATATAAGTTCTGTCACAAATGGAGCTGCTCTGCCAAAAATCTTCAACCAGTCTTGGCAGCCATTCCAAGTCCTTGGACAGCTTTGGAGCTATGGTTAGACAAGGTAAGGCAGGTCATTAAAACAGAATGTTTCTGCATTGCGTTATTTTGTCTGGGGTGTAGTGGGCCCATTTTCATTCAGCACTTCAACATTGTGAAGTATTGAACAAGACAGATCCTGCTCCCAGGATCATATTATTCTGGGGGCAATATGAATTTTACTATTTGGAGTAACCAGGGTGGGGTGGCAAAGCCTATCATTGGCATCAACTTAATTTTTCCCATTTTTACATGGGGTTGGGGTGTCACATCAGCATTAGTCAATGTCACCATTCACCCTCAATATATATAACACTATGAGTCTCTATGAATGCAAAGGAACTGTATATGGACCTGGACTCACTGTACATGGCATGCAGAAGAGCGTTTACCTGGTTTTCTTCTGATTCTTTATTAAATTTTGTTGCTACATGAAGCTGTGCCATTCTCTGACACCAGGCTGCCCAGCAAATAGTTTTGAGAAGTCAAATGGCTCGAGTGGGATGAACTTTGCCACAGCAGAAATTCAGTATTTTGAGGTTAAGCTATTCAAACAAGAACTTTGTGAGGTAAGGTAAAACAATAGGCTTTACTAAAGACATTTAACTCTTGAGAATTTCAGATAATTTAGCACAGTGTGGCATGGTTTAGGAACTTGTAGAGGCCTTTTTTTTGTTTTTTTGTTCACTGAATAAATCTCACTTCTGATACCATATCAGAAGCTGATATAAAATGTATGTATTGTTATCCTCAAAAGTCAAGTAAGAAATGTCAGAATTCTCCGTTAGTTTCAGCAAACAAGTAATTTTATTACATACAGCTTGGCAGTTTAGCATAAACAATGTTAACACTTCAGCATCTCATCATACATAATGGTGTGGGCTGAACAACACTAGAACTTAGTATTGAAAAGGCAATATGAGTATATCCACGTATATAATACATATAAATATTTATCAGCTCTGATTTACCTTTTAGTACACTTTCACTTCCCAGCGCTGTACCAAAAAGACCCATAAATGTCATGTTCTACTCTTGTGGCTGCCTCCCTGTGGTTATTTATAGAAATGCATATTCTAAGAGCATTTTGTTTCTGTGAGTCTGAAGCAACAAGGGATGAGCAACAGTTTGAACATCTTCCTCAGGCTTGGACTCATTTAATGTAAATCACTTTAGGGTTTGGTATATAATACAGTTTTTCAGAAGTAGGATCCCCCTTTTTAATAGGAGACTCATTCCTGGAAAAAATAGATGTCACAGTTCCTTCATCCATGTTGTGTTTTGTTGTGTCTTTCAGCTTTTCCCAGTTAGGGGTCGCCACAGCGGAACTCCGGTCCGCTAATGATTGGCAGTAGACTTTTACGTGCCAATTTTCTGGCCTTGATGCACAGCCTTCAACGAAGGTACGCCCATTCATGCATGTCTCCACACAGAAGACACTCTAGCTGAGAATCGAATAGGACAACGTCTTACTGTGAGGCGACAACACTACCTAGAATATTAATCAGATAATGGAAGTAGTCCCACCATCAAAGATGCAATAGTTGCCAACCTGTAGTGCTGTGTTAATCATTTTCAAATGCAACAGTAATAATTAAGGGTGGGTTAGCTCTTATAGTCCAGATGCATTAATTATTTCTGTATATAAATGTATTTGTGGGTTTACTTCCCCAAAACTCTCATTCACCAACGGATTAGGCCAGAAGTAAAACTGTGTCGACTAGTTGAGCCTGAGAACTATGTCCAGTACCTTGAATATATTAATTGTTTTTTAAATAGAGCGTGACCCAAGTAACCAGTCTTGGCTGCTGTAAGGTTGTTCCAGACAAATAAACATGTTTCATTTTAACTTTCCCAGCGTTCCTGTACAGCAGCACTGAACCTTCTCACTATTTTCAACCCATCTTCACCATGTACCATGAATAATGCAAGGATATCACAGAAAGGTTCACAAAATGCTTACCTCTGTAGCAAATCAATGAGTAATTAACTGTAATGTGGAGTATTTTATTAGGTATATCGGGATATGTTTGTATGAAATAGTGCACTTTAAAGGACAGTTTCTCCTTTTCTCACCATTGTGTGTCAATGGAATTAGTATATTTTAATGTTTGGGAAAGCTTATTAAAATGTTAATAGGTGGATTTCTAGGGACTGAATTTTTGATTAGATGGTTTATAAAACAGTTCTTCAAAGTATTGTGTAGTAATAGATTATCATATTGTAATAGAGCATAAAGGAAGTTGAAAACTTGCAAAATTTCACTTGAAATCGTAATTATTTCTGCTGAATCTCTACATTTTCTGCCAGGCTTTCTTCTCTTTGCAGGTATGTTATGTGAAATTCTGTTAATATGCTGACTGAGAGGCATCACAAGTTTTAAATGTTTGCAACACTAGATGGGAACACATTAATGAAGTGTCCGCGGAGCTGCAACGGTAGCATTGTTGCCTCTCAGCAAGAGGTTCTCCTGTTCGATTCTCGATTAGAGTGCAGGGAGTGCCTTCTGTGTGGAGTCTGCATGTTATCCCTGTGGTCGAGTGGCGTTCCGAAAGACATGTGTGAATGGACGTGCCTTCATTGAAGGTTGGGCGTCGAGCTGGCAACTTGGCACCGTAAAAATCTACTGCAAATCATTAGCGGACCGGAGTTCCGCTGTGGCGACCCCTAACTGGGAAAAGCTGAAAGACAAACAACTTGATCTGCACTAAATACAGTGATAAATTATATGACTCTGAAAAGTGAATATCATCTTAGAAAATCAGTACAGCTATCTAAGTATGCTGTGCTCTTCACAAAAGCTACAGAATCATTAATTGGTCATTTCTTTGGCACAGCTTAGGTTCATAGGTTCATAGGTTCATAGGTTCATACTAGGCTATCGGCCCAAGGGCATTTATAAGCCTATCAGAGTTTTTTTTGGCTTTCACCTTTAGTTTGAAGAAAAAAATGCCCCCATTATTTTGCTGTGCCTCTGTCAAGCAGACACTGAGTAATCCCTAGGGTTGGGTATATCATCCCATCCATCCATTGGGTCAAGATTTTCTTGAACGCAGCCAGCAGGTGCCTGCTCACATACCGATTTTGTTCCCACAGCATAGTCTTTGGTGATGATGAATCTGTTGGGCCCCGTCCCTATCCTATTAAACCGTAAGTCAAGGTTTTTTAAGTCTCCCTTAGTTCTGTTGATCTAGATTTTTTTTTTTAAGGTGAAGCATGTTCATCTGGGTTTGATATGTGTTGTATGTGTCACAGCTGAACCTCTTCAGAAGCAATAGATTACTGAATAGAGCTGAAGTTCTTCAGTTCTTTCAAAGCAGCATTTTGAGACACCCTTTATCCTTATTTATCCTTTGGGAGGATCCTTTGGGGCCTGAGCGGGTGCTGGGGTCACGATACGGGCTGGAGGGGGGTGGTCAGTCATTATGATGGAATGGCAGTGATGATTACAGAGACGATGACCTCCTTTGATCTAGATGTGAATCTTTTCATGATCAGGTGGCAATGTGTAGAAGGTCTTCCTAACTACTTATGAGCGTAGGTGTCAGCGAAAGGTTACTGTCAACCTCCCTACTAGATCCCTGATACTTCTGTGTCTGTGTGATTTGGACCTATATGGTTATATATGGTAGCCCTTGTTTTCCGAAGGGGTATGACTATGCATTTCTTGGCTTTCTTGGTTAGGCCATGGCTCTGGCACCATCTGGCCAAGTTTATCTGATTCTGCTTCTGATCTGTGTCTGATTTAACTGTGTTATGGATGTTTTTTCATCAACATCTGCAGGGCAAAGTTGCTATAACTTTGTGTGTGCTCTGTTTTCAGATCAGAGAAGTAGATGCAGAAGTAGAGTGCCGAACAAGAGTGCCCCCAGGACTCCCCAAGCTGGGACTTGTTTGACCCAGCGGCGGCTGCTGTAAGCGGCTGACCTGACCCAGTCTGCCAGTTTGGGGTGATTTATGCTTGAGTTGTGTGATGTACAATTTTACTTTTAAACTTTTGAGTCATTTGTGGTGTTTGGGGGAGCGCCATTGCCAACTCGTTGGGGTCGAGGGACCCTGTATGGATTGAGCTCCTTGGCAAATGCCTCGGTGAGGTGTTTCAAAAAAGTAAAGGCATTTTAATGGCCTTGGTGACTGTTTTGGGTTGGATCAAAGTTGCAAGGCATGATCTGCCTTTTATTTATGTCTTTATTTTATTTATCCATTAAGTGATTGTTCCCTATTTGCAGATCAGGCTTGGGGTTACATTCATGGATTTCATCAGGGTCACCGCCTTTGTGAAGTGGGACCACGGGGACCGTGCACAGCCGCCGGTGAACGGATTAGGCGGTGAGGTGAGGCTATGAACACAGTGTTAGCTGCTAAGGGTAGCTTTCCTCGTTGATTCCTGGAGCTGGCCGGCTGACACCATCTGGTCCCATGCTGGATGCTTTGTTTTCTTCTAGAGAGCAGTTCTCACCTGGACGTTAGAGATGTTTGGGGGCTACAATCCTCTGGTATCTTATTGACTCTCCTCAGTTTGTACCCCTTTTCTATGAATGTTGTTTACAATGTTATATATGGTCTCTGTTTCTTCATATTTTTTTTTACCATTGCACTGTCATTTTTTATAGCCCTTCTTTTGCCTGAAGGTTTCAGTTAGTCTTTTGCACTAATTCTTGATTGATTCTGAGATTTTTATCGAGTTTTTTTTTTTTTCTGAAGTTACCAAGCGGTTAAATTTTTTGGTCATGATGATGAGATGGTGTTTTGAGTCAAATGATTTTCTTACCTTTAAGGAGTTGCTTAAAGCTTCCTCCTTTTTTTCTAGTTTTTGTTGTACTTGTTTGGTGGCCAGATTGTTTGCTTGTGGGCCTTACCTTTCTTCCCTTTGTTTTGGTTTGTTTTCAAGGTTGAGATGCAGTTGTGTGGGTACTGTTCATTTGGTACAAGGCATGATTCTGGAGTTTCAGTTCATTACTACCATGGATGCAGCAAAAGAGGGGTGTTAGAGATGATTCAGTGAAGTTCTTTTCTGTCAGTTGGAAACTAGTGAAGTCTTTTTATCCCAGGTTTTTATGCTACACAACGCAATCAGACTTGTTGAGGTAATATGTTGACTGGATTGTTTCTCTGCAGGTGATAAGCTACAACTAGAAAAAAATTAAAAAGAACAACTATTTCCATATCATGACATAAGAAGATAATGGTATGGTTTTGTTTATAATGATGTGGTTACTGAGCTTACTTTACAAAAAAGACACTAAACTGTTTATAAGCCTATCTTTACCTTTTCACTGAGAAGGTTGTGGACAAATGGAATTGATTAATGGAATGGGTGGTAGAGAAGGAATAATTATACACATTCAATATGGCATGCGACAGCTGGAAAATGATAGGGATGAAAGGAAAGCAGAAAGTTAAATGCAGTAAAAATAAGGGTAGGTCATTTAGAATTGTTGTCTCTTTCTGTCAGTAAGCAAATACAATGAAATATAATTGTTGGTAACCATTTGAAATGTAGGGACCCACTAGTGCAAGTCCTGAAATGTGGAGATTAAATGGCTAAAAGAATGGACTTACATGTAATAAGTCTGAGATGCCATTTCTCAGAATATTCCCATTTCTCCAAGGTATGGTGATCTCATAGTTGGTAACCCCACATGGAGGGTGCAGGGGGAACTTGGACCCCATGCAAAAAGAAGTTTTAAGAAAAGTAATTTTCGAGATTTGCTCTTTTCTGTGCTTTCTGTCCTTTTTTCGGCACTTGGCATTTCAAGTGCCAACATTTCAATAGGAAGCCCTAGATGTTTAATAACACCTGAAACTCAATGATTTTTTTATATATCCTTTGTCTCCTAAACTGTCCTATATAACAAGCCCTCTACTGACAGATGTTCCATTCATTCCCCTTCTCCTGCCTGACTTGGCATTCCATATAGCCTTGGTGAAGGAGTCTCCTCCATTTGGAAGGAAAATGCTTGGAATAACCTAATCTTGATTTTATTGTCTCGGATGGTAGCAATAGTTGACATTCTGTTCTGTTTAATGTAATTTAATTATTTAAGAATTAATTTATTTGTTAATTTGTTTGCTGCTTATATTAGCCTGTTTTCTGTTAATGACATAGCAGACCCACTGTGCTCCCTCATTAATGAATGTACATGCTTCTGCACATGTGAGTGTGAAACAACTGTGCATCCATAGCTAGTGCGCACTGTACAAACAACTGTGCATCCATCGAACACACATACACGAAAGCGCTTAATATCGACAAGTGCTTCTATGTATGTGTGCCTGTTTTGTAGATACGACTACAGTGCGGGTAAGGGAAAATTCCCTTTTCCCCACTGTAGTGCGATCTTGGAGTGAGAATAATAAAGTAGGGGAGGTGTGGGGGGTGCCTGCAGAAACGTAGATTTTTTTTGAACTACACATACACGGAAGCGCTTTTCGATGTTACGCGCTTTCGTGTATGTATGTTCGATGTTTTGTGATTCGGACAAATGCTAGTCGAGCATGTGTCCTAGACCCATATATATATATATATATATATATATATATATATATATATATATATATATATATATATATATGGGTCCCCTTTAAATCATCGAATGCTCAGAACATCAAAGTTCTGATAATCGAGACCAGAACATCGATGTTCAGAACATCGAAGGTTTAGAGTGGAAGTGCCAGGTAAGTGAGATTGTGGAATGTTGGGTGTGTACGGAGGGCAGCAAGGTGCCCTGCATGTTGTGTGTGTGTGTCTCTGTGTGTGTGCCATCTGAGTGTTGGCATTGCCGGTAGGGTACGGGAAATCTCCCGTTTAGCGCTACCGCATATAGCGGTAAACGGGAGATTTTCCTTACCCCACTGTAGTGCGATCTCGGAGTTGGAATATAAAAGTAGGGGTGTGTGGGGGACACAGCCCCCCACATGGGGGGTGCAGGGGGGGTTAAGCCCCCCTGCATAACATAGTGTTTGTGTTTTTTTTTTTTTTTTTTATGGTTCGTTTTGAACTTTAAATGTTCTGAACATCGATGTTCTTGTCTCGATGATCAGAATGTCGATGTTCTGAACATTCTATGATTCAAAATGAATATATATATATATATATATATATATATATATATACATACAGTAGTTGGAGTGATAAGTGTGGAAGGATAGGGTAATGAATGGAGGGAAGATGGGGGATATGTATGGGTTGCTTAACTCAGAATGAAGATAATATAGCGTAATGGTATTAAATAGAACCGGGAGACGTATAAGTGGGGTCACTTGACAGAGTGACTGATATGGTAGGTATTGTTTGGAGGGAAAATAATGGTTGTTAGCAGAAGGAGCAAAATTAGGTAGTTAGGAAAAAAGTGTAGTAAATCTGTGGTGAAAATAAGAAAGCTACATAGTGTTATATGTTAACGTTGGAAAGGAAGCAAAGCTAGGTAGTATGAATGCTGATAGTTGCTTGAACTTGAGAGTTGAAACTGGACTGTGTATCTTTAAGGGGTGGTCTTATGCTAGAAGAAGTAGGTGTAGAAAGGAGGAAATAAATGTAAGGAACTGGGGATTAATATCTAAAAAGGACAGAATTATTACAACAGGTACAAAAGTGTGCCAAACAAACTTAAATGACAGCTCCATCAGGATGTCAATCAAGTCAGCACTGCCCACACATGCATGAAGTACAATGGTGTGTCCTAAAGTAAAGAATCACCCAGAGTAAATATGATGTTCTTCATACTGATCACTGCTGTAGTAGCCTTAGCTATATGGGTTTTATCCTGCTAAGGATTTAAGGACCTGCCAGCTTCAAAAGCTTCAAGGCATCATCAATGTGTCCAACCTGTCAAACAGCTCAAGCTAAGCTAACTAAAAAACAAGACTGGGTGTGAGGCCCTTCAGAGTTTTACTGCCACCAAAGAGTACACTCCTCTGAGACTTTTTAGGGTTGATGGTCGACTTGTGCTTTTCTTTTCAGGCCAGATAATTTTGCTTTGAGGAAAAAAACTTCCATTTTCTTAACACAGACTACTACCTACACTGACTACTTCCACCCAATAAAAAATGCCAATCCTCACTAAAGCAATTTAAAATAGCCATCATATTTAACAACCTCCATTCATATCTACTGAAAAATCTCACATGTTGTGGGGACATACACCCCAACCCAGGACCAGACACAACAAACATCCCAAACACCAATCAAAACAACCCCTTATTCCATAGACCAAAATCCTCTCTTCTCTTTCTTAATCTAAACATCCTTAACAAAGTCCATGATCTTCATGCCCTATTATCTCTATATAAACCTGATTTTGTCCTACTAACTGAAACCTGCCTAAAATCAAAAATACACAACAACAAAATTACAGCCCCAGGATATAATATCATTCGCAGAGACAGAGTAGACAAAAGGGGTGGAGTAGGGTGGGGAGGTTGCCATAATGTACAAAGAACACTTCATCCTCAAACAGCTTGATATTACCCTACCAGAACTCAATAATGCAGAACTTATTCTTGCCAATTTTCAACTAAACCCAAACAAACATATTAATATCATTGGCTGCTACATCCCCCCAGGAAATAATATCACAGCCTTAGAAAACCTACTTGAATACATCTCCTCCTCCCTACCCCAAGTAAATATCTTGCTTGGTGACTTTAATATAGACTGGCTTAATTGTTCTAGCCAAAATACACTCACCCACATCAACCTCCATGGCTTTACCCAAGTTATCACTACCCACACCAGGAATGACAAAATTTCCAAACACCAATCCATACTGGACTGGATACTCTTATCCCTCCCATCCCTTGCATCCCTTACTGGATGTCTACCTGACATTCTCAGTGATCACCAACCAATATATCTGCTAAGAGCCAAGTCTCCCCAGATAAGCCAGGTAACTCAAAGAGAAGTCAGAAATAAAAAGAACTTTAACCCTAATGACTTCATCAATGACCTAAGATGTTGCAACTAGACCCCTCTAAAACAATTACCCCTAGAAGAGGCAGTAATGTACTTTAATATAACCTTCATAAAAATTCTTAACCACCACACCCCCTCTAGAACCACAAGAATAAAAGCTAAATATGCACCCTGGCTTACTAAACCCACCAAATCTATTCTCTTAGAAATGGCAAAAGCATGGAACCAATTTCACAAAAACAAAACCCAACTAGACAAACAAAAATACTTAGAATTAAGGAATAAAGCCAAGAAATACGTCGAAATAGACAAAATCAGCTATTATCAAAATCTACAAGAAAAACACATGCAACAAACCCTCAGATGTTCTGGGCTGCAGTCAAATCTGTATTGCAACTTGGAAAAACTACAACCCACTCATCTACAACTGGGAATAGCCATGATAACATCCCCACCCAGTTTAATAAATATTTTACTGAGACAATCCAAACCCTAGCAAATAACCAACTGAACACCAGACCTCCCCACCTTAACAAACACACCAAATACAATAGAACCACTAGAACAACAAACTAATAAATCCCACTTTACCTTTAAGCCAGTATCAACCAAAACTATTCAAAAACTTCTCCAAAAGCTCAAACCCACCACTCTCGCTGCCGATAACCTACCCTCAGAATACCTCCAAATAGTTGCACCAGCTATAGCCTACCCTGTTGCAATCCTCATCAATAGGTCCATCTCCGAGTGCAAAGTACCACACATATGGAAAACCTCCCATTTTATACCATTACACAAAGGAGGTAACTTTTTTGAATTCAACAACTACCATCCTATTGCTATTTTATCACCCTTATCAAAAATCTTAGAATGGGCGATATACACACAACTCATGGATTACCTTAAAAAAAACAATTTGCTATCCAAAAACCAACATGGCTTTAGACCCTTTCATAGTACCACCACCACACTAATAGCATTCACTAACAGCATTAATCAGTACAGAAATAATGGCCAACTAGTCTCTGCCATATTCTTAGACTTATCTAAAGCATTTGTTATGGTTGATCATAACAACCTTCTCCATACACTATCTACCCTAAAACTCAGTTTCTCCTCCTTCACATGGTTTGAGAGCTATCAGGTCATCAACAGGCTGTAAAATGGCAGAACCAAATATCCTCTCTACTACCAGTATCCCCAGGAGTCCCACATGGCTCCATCCTAGGTCCATTGCTCTTCAATCTATTCACCAATCAATTCTCAACTTCCATGCCAAAAGCCACAATAATTCAATATGCAGATGACACCACAATCATATGTGCCACCCCAACACTCGAACACCTCCACTCCCAAACACAAGAATGCTTCTCACTAGCTGAAACCTGGCTTAGCAAACACCAACTTATTCTTAACTCAACTAACACCAAATTACTCCTCTTCACCTCTTGTAGAGCCTTCCCCCAATCAGACAACTTCACTATCACTTCTAATAACAAAACTGTTATTAGCCCAACTACCCATACCAAACTATAAGGTGTGGAAATAGACAATCCCCTAAGATTCGACTTGCATATTGCACAAACTGTAAAAGAGGTTCACACAAAACTAGGGCTACTTTATCGTAACAAGCAATTTCTCTGCAAGCGATCCAAAACCACAATAGCCAGGACACATTTACTATCCACCCTCCTCCATGCATAACTAAAAACATATTTTCTGTGGAGAAATTGTGTTTATTTTTCCATCATGAGGATGCCATAGTGTTTTAAAGTGCTTTTTACTGTGTTTTTTTCTGTCACAAAAGTAATTTTTGCGGACTGGTAGTTTTAACGGTATTTGTTGCTTGCCTTCCCCTTAACTAAATATACCAACTCTGAGATCACTCTACAGTGGAGAAAAGGGCAAGTTCCCGACTACGGCCAAGCGATTTATTCCCTGGGAAAAAATTTGCTTACATGGCCGTTTGTAATTTTTGTTTTTTGATGATTATGTGTCGATCATTAGGTGTTCAGGTAAGTGATGTTTTGATTTGCTAATTGTTAGAAAATATGTATTAATGCATATGTTTAGTGCTTATTAGAAGCTAAAAGGGTTAACACATTTCATTCTATTTTATGTACAGCTTAAATCTGTATGAAATTATAAGATGCTTTTTCAAACTACAGTATGCTTTCTGAAATTGCAAGATGCTCTCTGACCTAGTATTTGCTAGCACAGCAAAATTCATGTTTATGCCTTTTGGAAATTTACTGAGAAGCAGGTGATTATCTGCTAGGTTAGGAAAATGAATGAATAGTGAATAAATAGAACAATACTGTTTTCTATAATGTGATTGAATATGAACAATCAGCTCTGTTCATGTCATGAGAACATGCACAGCTGCGGAAAAGAAAAGATACACCAAACAAAGACTCCTTGAAGAAATGAAGTATAATCTGTACTTGCTTTGTGCTCAAATTAGCCATAGTACCTTGAATGGTAACATTACATAGTGATAAGTCATATCTGACCGGTGGTCATCAAGGCCACATTGTTTTTCTTAGGAAGTTTTTTTTTTTGTAAACTTGATATGCCAGCAGAAAATCATGGACAAACAGCTGCTGTGAAATAATATTTAAAGAACTTGTGATTTATTACATCAGCTTAGTATGCAATGCCTTGTAAGAAATGTATAAGAATAGCTTCACTTTCTGCTTCTAGTTAGACAAACTCTGTATTAGTACATTTTTGTCTCCTTGCTGCAAGATTAAAGTGCCTTAACCTGAACCTGCCGTGTGTTGATCATTTTGAAGTTGTTTTTCCTTTGACAGATTGGTCCTCCGGACCGGAAACTCTCACTTCGCCTCAGGTCAGATGGGCCAGGTGGCATGAAACCATACGGGGAAGAGACCACATCAGTTCTTCTGCTTTGAAAGACCTCCAACTGAATTGTCGTTCAAAAGACGCCAGCCACTTTTCGGATCTGCGACTGGAGGACGAGTTAGCAAACAAACCAGAGATGGTCAATCACGGAGGCTCAGGTTAGGTGAGATTTACCTTTTTTCTGTTTTAGATCAGGGACTTGATTTGAATCATCTGTCAGGAGGTTTGTTTTGTACAAGTCAGGGACAAAAAGATTGCAGTCTTGTCATAGATCAGGGAAACAGAATAGGTAAGACAGTTATTTTAGATAAACTGTGAAACAGAAAACCGTGGTACCACGTGAAAATAAGAAGGGTTACGTAACGTTTTTTAACAGTCAGAACAATATGGGTAATAAGTGCACAAAAAGTTCCCAAAACCCACCACTAACCGAAGATGCAAAATATATGCAATTACAGCGTGCCGACAATGTTAGATACTATACAAAATGGGTTAATAAATATGAATTTAATGGCAAATTAGAAAAATCCTCGCTTATTAAACTTGTCAAACAGCTTAAAACTGACGCAAAAGGTCAGGTAAAAAAGCAATGTCAATTAGGTATTCCTCAGGCACACAGGTGGATTGAGGAAGCAAACCGTAGGGAACAAAAAAGTAATAATTCAAAAGCTATGTTTTTAGATAAAGAAGACAATAATTTGGTAATAGCATCAGCCCCTCTTCCCCCTCCACTTCCCACACCAGAATATGAAGCGAGTTATCATTTAAATGGAGAAGAAGTAGAAAAAGTAGTTAGACAAATCATAGGTCCAGGTTGGCACATGATCAGTGGCAACTGGAATCCCCATGATGCAGAACATAAGCCACTCCCATATAGCAACGCAGAACTGGATAACAGAGTGAAAGGTCTAATAGACCGAATCTCTGAGAAGTGGAAGCCTAGGGCAGACTGGACTTGCATTAATCAATGCATTCAACAGGAAGGTGAAACTGTAGGCAGATATTATGCTAGATTATTAGAGTGTTTCAACAACCATTGTGGAATGCAGGTACCTAAAGACCAAACACATGATTCCCCATATGAGCAGCAATTAAAGAATGCATTTTTGAAAGGCAGTATTTTGCCTATAAGCAGCTTTATTACAAAGCACATGGTAGACCATCGTACGAGTAGATTACAGTCACTACTTGAATATGCTAGGCATGCCGAAATGCATTTTAACAGTAAAAAGAAAAAGAAAGCCCAAGTATTTTCTGTAGAAGATGGAGCAGAAGTTTATGTAGTATAGTCCGGAAAAAAGAGCAAGAAAAATGCCCATGGAAAGAAACAATCTGATAAATGATCAGAAGAGTTTGAAGAGAGAAAGAAAAGGGGTGAATGTTTTAAGTGCGGAAAGAAGGGACATTTAGCAAGGGATTGCAAGCAAAATAAGAAGGTAGCCATGGAAGATAAGGAGGGTGAGGACTGACTATATGACAGTCAAGAATCACTAGAAGGGAGTAACTGAGAAAAGAAAAATGCAAATGTGATAGAAGGAATAGAGGATGTGATAGAAGAAATAGAGGAAGTACAAGAAATCACCGATGGTGAAGAAAGTGAAATTTTGGACTTACCATTATTGAGCCTAGAGCTCTATTTAGCAGACACAAAACCGGAAGTTACACTTCTGGTAGAGGGGAGGGAAGTTAAATCCCTGTGTGACTCAGGGGCTTTACGAACCCTGATACATCCTTCCAAACTACCAGAAAATTCGGAATCACTTGATACATATTAGTGAAAGCAGCTAATGGACAGCTATATCGGGAGCCACTCTCCCATAACATAGCAATAACTGACCCTGTTTCAGGGATGACCCAGAAAAGCAAAATTGTTGTTTCTGCAAAATGCCCAGTGAACCTTTTGGGCAGAGATCTTATGCAGATATTTGGCATAGCAGTAGTACCGACTATGCAGGGTATGGAAGCACAACAACAAATGGATACTTTTGTGGTGCGACCGGAGGGTGAAACATTTTATTGGTACAGCCAGGACTTAGTCATGACTGGTCCAGGGGCAGCAACCGAAGAACTGATGAACGTAGCCATCAGTAAGTCCCCCTCCCTTGACACTGATAAACAACATTTGTTGCACTGTACTCTATATTATTGTAGCACACCAGGACCTGATAAGGAATATGAGCAAGAACTGTTTAAAAACCATGCAAACAGATTAGTATTACGTAATCTGTACTGGGACACAGAAGGGAACAGTGTAGTTAGCTGTTCATTGCCCCAGGAATTCTTTGCACTCTATAAATCTAATCAATTACCACATGTTAGTTTAACTAAGGACAAGAATGTGAAATGGGCAGATCTTAGAGAAAAAGTCACAAAGTGGGAAAAACAAACAGAGTTAGAATTGTCAGAACAGGGAGTACAAAAGCAGAAGTTAAATTGGATAACGCAGACACACCCAGCTGTACACTTGCAGTCTAGCGAGGACAGCTGATTAGCACTCTTACTAGAAGAGGAAGAAAAAGCTTTATGGAGCATACCAGAAACTCTCTGGTCAACAGGGAAATCAGATGTAGAACTAATTCGTACAGCAGGACCAGTTACTATTACACCAAAATCAGCATTCAGACCTCAAAAGAGACAGTATTCCTTAAGAAAGGATGCAGAAGTAGGAATCAAACCTATAATAGCAGCTTTACTTAAGGAAGGAGTACTGGTAGAATCTCCTGATTCACCATGTAACACACCCTTATTTCCTGTCAGGAAAGCAAACGGAGAATAGTGTATGGTCCAAGACTTACAAGCTGTAAATGATGCAGTAATACCTAGAGCACCTACGGTGCCAGATCCACACACCCTATTAAATGATTTGAAGCCTCAACCAGAAGTATTTTTCTGTGGTAGATATTAGCAATGCTTTCTTTTCGATACCGATACACCCTGACAGCCAACATTGGTTTGCATTCACATTTCAGGGGAAAAGGTATACATATACATGACTACCACAGGGGTATTGTGAAAGCCCAACAATATTTGCACAAGAGATGGCAAGCAACTTAGTGATATTTAGCCCACCCAGAGGCAGACAAATTTTACTTTATGTAGACGACATCCTGCTGGCAGCCCCCACCCAGAAAGAATGCAGAGAAGATACCATAGCATTACTACAATTTCTAGCTACTAAAGGACATAAAATAAACAAAAACAAATTGCAGCTTTGGAGAAAGCAGGTTAAATACCTGGGATATGTAATATCCAAAGAAGGCAGAACATTAGTTGAAGATAGGAAAATAGCAATTTTACAATCACCCAAACCGACTACCAAGAAGGAAATGATGTCCTTCCTGGGCACAACTAATTTCTGTCGGAGTTGGATTCCAAACTATACCTTGGAGTCTGCTCCAACTTGATATACAAGAAGTCTATGGCAGCACAAGATTTATTGCAATGGACACCAGAAGCAGAATCAGCTTTCTGCAAACTGAAACAACTGATAGCATCCTCATTAGTTTTAGGATTACCAAACTATCATAAACGTTTTTTCCAAACTGTAGATTGTAAGCAAGGTTACATGACATCAGTGTTAACACAGCAACATGGGGATAAGCAATGCCCCATAGCTTATTATTCATCACAGCTGGACCCAGTGGGGCGATCCCTGCCCCACTGTGTACAAGCAGTAGTTGCAGCTGCAATGGCAGTACAGGCTTCGACCTCAGTAGTGTTGTTCCACCCTCTCACATTGAGAGTGGCTCATGCAGTCGCAGTTATTTTACTGCAAGAAAAAGTAGCATATCTTTCTCCTGCTAGACATCTTTCCTGTATGACTATACTCTTGAGCCAACCTCATATGACAATTGAGTGATGTACAACTTTAAACCTGTCTACCTTGCTCACGACCCCTGCGGATGGCACACCACACAGCTGCCTGCAGGAGATTGAGCAAAAGACACTGCCTAGAAAAGATCTAACGGATGTTCCCTTGGATGATGCCGAGGTGACATATTGCATGAACGGCTCATGCAGAAGGGGTCCTACAGGACAGAACCTAGTGGGGTATGCAGTAGTTTCTGATATTGAGATTTTAGAAGCGAAATCTTTACCACACAACTTATCTGCACAAGCAGCAGAATTGATTGCCTTGACAAGGGCTTGTACCTTAGCAAAGGGTAAATGTGTGAACATTTTTACTGACAGCCAATACGCTTTTTCTACTGCACATGTTTTTGCACAACAGTGGAAAAATAGAGGAATGATAACATCTACTGGTAAACCGATTAATCATGCACAATTTATTTTAGATTTGTTAGAATCTATTCAGTTACCTCAGAAAGTAGCTATTTGTAAATGTGTAGCTCATACCAAGCAACAGGATAGGATTTCAAAAGGTAATGTGAGAGCTGATACAGCTGCAAAGCAGGCAGCTTCAGCTTCAGAAGTATTTCATTAGAGTGAGGAATTACAACCTTCTGAGATTTTAGATTTAGAAATGTTGAAAACAATGCAGACACTTACTACAAATGTAGAAAAAACAGAAATGGATAAAACGAGGAGCAATTCTTGAGAAAGGGCTGTACATCTCCAAAGAAGGAAAACCAATTTTGCCGTCTAACTTGTTTAGATATGCAGCTTTGTTGAGCCATGGGCAGTGCCATGTCTCAACAGGGGGGATGGTACAGTCAGTGAACCGAGTGTTCACTGCATATGTATTTACAAACTACACAAAAATTTTTTGTGCAGCATGCCATGTCTGTAACAAGCATCACGCACAAGGGGCATTGAAGCTTAAGCAAGGGAGTTTCCCAACACCACCGTACCCGTTCCATACCATCTGTATGGATTTCATAGAACTAAACAAATGTGAAAATAAAAAATATTGTCTTGTCATTATAGATATGTTTTCCAAATGGGTGGAAACTTTTCCGACCAAAAATCCAGATGCAGCTACTGTTGCAAAAGTCCTTGTTAAAGAAATTATTCCTAGATTTGGCATACCGGAAAAGATCTACAGTGACAATGGCACACACTTTGTAAATCAAACTATATAGCAGTTGAGCCGATATTTCGGAATTTCTTTAAAGAACCATTGTGCATACCACCCCCAATCCGCAGGATTAGTAGAGAGGCATAATGGGGTTTTGAAAAACAAACTTAGGAAATTGATGAGTGAGACACAGAAGAACTGGGTGCACTGCCTGCTTCTGGAACTGTTGAGCATGAGAACTGTTCCAAATGCAAAGGGGTTAACTACTTTTGAAATACTGTTTGGGAGGGCATATTATATACCTCAGTGGAAACCTCTCATGCCTGCAGACCAGGAGGCTAACAGTTCACTTGCAGAATATATGAGACGACTTTTAAGTAACAAACAACTTTTGCAGTTAAATTCTGTTTCAGATAATGAACAAGCCAGACCATCGGAAGCAGCAGTAGTCCCAGGCACGTGGGTCTGGGTGAAAGTTATCAAGAAGAAGAATTGGACCACACCGAAGTGGGAAGGGCCGTACCAAGTGCTACTGTCAATGCCCACTGCAGTCAAGATCGCAGAGCGAGTGTCCTGGATTCATCTGACACACTGTAAATTGGTTAAAAACTTTGACCTGGACAAAAAACTTGTTACTGTTACACAAGAACAAAATGACCAGATATGGAGCAAATAGAAATGTTGAACAACCTCAGAAGTATTGCATAATCATTCTGTTGGCCATACTGATAACATTAATCTTTTTGTTGTGGCCTTTCCTTTTTCCAGCCACACGAGCTGAACTGAATAAACGTGAATCACTCATAGACTGGCATCCGAACTTTAACACTTACCAAGCAATTAAATATGTGTATGCTGAAACTTTTAATGTTTCGAATTGCTGGATTTGCACAGCTATGCCAACAGCATACGGGGGATTATTAATGACTGCTGTCCCCTTAGGGGTCAATGAGACCTGGGAAAATATGATTTTTGATACTACAACTGTAAAATCACAAGACAAAATAGCATTGTACCTGCCTGTTACACAAAAGGGAATTGTGTGTTTTTACAAAAATGATACTGTTCAGGTAGGTTGGAATAATTGTAATGTGACTGTTCCTTACAAATGTTATACCAAAGCCAATAATGCAGGTTATATCTGTGATGCAAACTATGACTCACATCTTGAGTCGATACGTAAAAGTATTGATGAGATACAACGTAATCCTGTTCTTTTTAAACAACTATCTATTATTGATAAGAAAATGTTTCATGCAGGGCAAGTGTATATTAATACTAAAGTAGAGAATTGTTATTTTGTTTGTGGGAAAAAGGCATACAAATGGTTACCTGAGAACTGGTTCGGCAGTTGTTTTTTGGGTTACCTGGTTCCGGCTATACGACACACTGCAGTCTTGCCTCAGGGAAGAATTCAAAATGTCAGAGAGGTCACCAAGAAAACTGGAAATCCAATCAAAAGGCCTGAAAATCCAGTGGGATGAATTGAAGCAGGCTGGAGAAACCATAATTCCATGAAAAATAAAGATAAACTGACACACATGGACCTGAGTGACACTATTATATCGTGGGCAGGTATAGCCCCTGCATATGGCACAGTGAAATTGATTTAGGAGCTGAGAAAACTGTCCAAACTTCTCGAAGTAATGAGCAATGCAACTTTTTCTGCTCTCGAATTAACGACTGATGAACTGAATGCTATGAGAACTGTGGTGCTTCAAACCGCATGGCTCTTGACTTCACCCTAGTGGCAAAAGGTGGTATGTGCGCTTTAATAAAAGAGGAGTGCTGTTCATATATTCCTGACAACCAGCATGAGATAAACGACCATCTTGAGGTGATTCAGCAAGTGTCGACCATGACCAAACCAGGCCCAACCCCACTGACGGACTTTTTCCAGAATTTGTTTGGGGGGTGGGGTAGCATCCTAATGAACATCCTGACTGCCATTTGTGTGGGATTATTCCTATTGGGAGTGTGTGTTTGTTGTGGTATTCCCTGCATGAAAAGATTAATCAAAGATTTTATAGACATATCAGTTTCTGAGACTTTATATCAAAGTACTGAAATTGAAGAACTGTTGAAAAGTGAAACACTTTCATAAGTTTAAACTGAATGACTCTCTTAACTGCAAATTCTGAAGAGAAAGAGGTTAGGAGAAGAAGCAACTGTTTATGCTTTTGAAAATAGAATAAAAAGTATTAACAGAGGGGCACAGCTGCGGAAAAGAAAAGATACACCAAGCAAAGATTGCTTGAAGAAATGAAGTATAATCTGTACTTGCTTTGTGCTCAAATTAGCCATAGTACCTTGAATGGTAACATTACATAGTGAGAAGTCATATCTGACCGGTGGTCATCAAGGCCACGTTGTTTTTCTTAGGAAGTTTTTTTTGTAAACTTGATATGCCAGCAGAAAATCATGGACAAACAGCTGCTGTGAAATAATATTGAAAGAACTTGTGATTTATTACATCAGCTTAGTAGGCAATGCCTTGTAAGAAATGTATAAGAATAGCTTCACTTCCTGCTTCTAGTTAGACAAACTCTGTATTAGCACGTTTTTGTCTCCTTGCTGCAAGATTAAAATGCCTTAACCTGAACCTGCCATGTGTTGATCATTTTGAAGTTGTTTTTCCTTTGACAGATTGGTCCTCCGGACCGGAAACTCTCACTTCGCCTCAGGTCAGATGGGCCAGGTGGCATGAAACCATACGGGGAAGAGACCACATCAGTTCTTCTGCTTTGAAAGACCTCCGACTGAATTGTCGTTCAAAAGACGCCAGCCACTTTTCGGATCTGCGACTGGAGGACGAGTTAGCAAACAAACCAGAGATGGTCAATCACGGAGGCTCAGGTTAGGTGAGATTTACCTTTTTTCTGTTTTAGATCAGGGACTTGATTTGAATCATCTGTCAGGAGGTTTGTTTTGTACAAGTCAGGGACAAAAAGATTGCAGTCTTGTCATAGATCAGGGAAACAGAATAGGTAAGACAGTTATTTTAGATAAACTGTGAAACAGAAAACCGTGGTACCACGTGAAAATAAGAAGGGTTACGTAACGTTTTTTAACAGTCAGAACAATATGGGTAATAAGTGCACAAAAAGTTCCCAAAACCCACCACTAACCGAAGATGCAAAATATATGCAATTACAGCGTGCCGACAATGTTAGATACTATACAAAAAGCTGCTGTGAAATAATATTGAAAGAACTTGTGATTTATTACATCAGCTTAGTAGGCAATGCCTTGTAAGAAATGTATAAGAATAGCTTCACTTCCTGATTCTAGTTAGACAAACTCTGTATTAGCACTTTTTTGTCTCCTTGCTGCAAGATTAAAGTGCCTTAACCTGAACCTGCCCTGTCTTGATCATTTTGAAGTTGTTTTTCCTTTGACACTAATATAGACCCAATTTAGTCAAGTTATTTTGCAGACATGCCTTATCTCTGACATATGTAATCAGTTTACCCAATTTCAGGTCGTCTTCATATAGACAGTAGAACACCTCAGATGAAAAAGTGAGGTCTGAAACATACAATCTAAACAAGTAAGGGCTTAGGACAGTGCCCTGTGGGACACGCTGACTGTAATCAAGGATTTCATCTGTTCAGTTGCTGTATGATACTTACCATGTCCTATTTCTAAGCCATGCAGTTATCCAGCTTATCAAGAGTACATCAGTACCTAGTTGTACTAATTTATTGATCAGTGTTATGTGTATGACCCTGTCAAATGCTGAATTTAAATCTATATAAATTACATCACAGCACACTTTTTCATCTATAGCTATTATATTGTTATAGAACATCATGTTACAGGTGATAATAGATCTGATTTCAACATATGCATGCTGATATATGGTTTGAAGTCTCAACCTATCCAGTTCTGACAGTAACTTATTCAATATTACCTTCTTCATTATCTTTCCACAACATGAAAGTAAACTTAAGGGTCTATATGACTTTGGGTTTGTCCTACTCCCCTTTCCCTTAAAGACAGGTTTAATAAGTGCATGTCTCCAGTCTTGAGGAATCTCCTCATATTTATATGACCTAGTGAATAGTGGATATAATGGTAATGTAAGTTCTTGCTGAAGTGTTCTCAGGTCATTGTTACTAATTCTGTCTCTTCCCTGCACTTTGTTTGGGTCCCGTTTGTACATTTCATTTTCAATATAATCTAATTTTATTCCAGTTTCTGGGGTTACCTGGATGTCACTTGGACAATTTATCACCCCTTTTGTGGAGCCAAACTGTTTTGCATAAGATTTTGTAACTGTATCTATATCTATAATCCATTGTGTCTGAGAATACATTTTAGAATCTGCACACAGTTTATCAATTTGTGTGTCTTCACTCCTTCCATATCTCATGTAGCTATGAAAAGGTCTCATATTATGCCCTTGATGTTGTATGGCTAGATCCTGATGTTAAACTTTTTTTTTTATTTTTTTGCATCCAAACAATTTATCTTTCAAAACTTTCCACATTCCATCTGCAGTTTTTCCACTGAACACCTCACTTCAGTTAGTTTTACATAGTGACTGTTTTGCTTCCATATAATCTGTAATTAATCTTCTGTGCAGTGGTTTAGATTTCAGTTTGGCAGAATTATCTAGCAACAAATTAACCTTTATAACCCCATGATTACTGCACATCAACAGTGCTGGTAAAACTTGACTTGAAGTAACAGTAATTTCTTTAGGAACACAAACAAAGTCTAGTATGTTCTGTCCCCTAGTAGGTTGTTTTACAATCTGAAAAGTACAGTTGTGTAAACTTACCATAAATGTAGATGTTCGAGTGTATTCACTGTTGCAGTCATCATATTTAGGGTAGCCCTCGGCCGGCCCGAACACCAGAGACTTAGTATTTCTGCGTCGGTTGCTGTCGCTTGAGGACTAAAGTCAGGTCATCAGTAGTATAAAGTAAGGCAGCCGACGCCATTACATCAGTTTTTCTTGCCCTAACCTGTCAGAAACCCCCAAGAAGGAGGCCAGGTTCTGGTGGAAGCACCCCACCAGTAGAAAATAAATAACAATATGTCCCTTGTAAGGAAAGGAAAACAATAAGGAAGAATGGTAATAAAAGGAGAAAGAGAATAAGGGGGATGGAGGGAGGGAAACCAGGACTGCAACAGTGAATACACCAACATCTACATTTATGGTAAGTATATACAACTGTATTATGGTTCTTCGTGTTTCACTGTTGCAGTCATCACATCTGGGTTGATTCCCAAAGCTGAGGAAATGGGTGGAGGCAGTCAAGGAAACAAGGGGCTGGCTAGGATGCCCTGCAAGACTGCAGTAGGCGAACCCTGTCCTGGATTTGGAGAAGAGAGGCTGGTGGTAATGCTTGGTAAATGTGTGAATAGATATCCAGGTGGCAGCCTCCAGGATGTCTCTGGTGGGGACTCCATTGAGGAAAGCTGCAGAGGTTGAGGCTGCTCTGCTGGAGTGTGTCCTGACCCCCATTGGAGGGAGGCTTTTCATGCTGTTTGTATCAGAAATGGATGCAGTGTGCTATCCATTTGGAAATGGTTTGTTTGGAGATGGCTTTGCCTTCTGCCCCTTTAGCAAAGCTAACCAGCAATTGATCAGAGTTTCTGAAGGATTTAATCAAGCCTAGATAGAATCTGAGCTGTCTGTGCATATCTAGAGAGTGAAGAATCCTTTCCCCCTTGTTCTGGGGATTAGGAAAAATGGTGGGCAAATGAATGGATTGGTTGAGAGCCACACTGGACACTACCTTGGGCATGAAAAATGGCTTAGTTCTGAGGGATACCCTGTCTGCATGGAAGATGATGAAGGGTTCCACAGCCATGAGTGCTTGCAGTTCAGAGACTCTTCTGCTTGTAGTGATGGCTAGAAGGAATTCTGTCTTTCAGGAGTGAAATTTTAGCTCTGCAGAAGCAGCTGGTTTGAAATGGGGAAAGGTTAGCTTTTCCAATACAAAGTTAAGGTCCCAAGCTGGTGTTGGTGCCCTTCTGGGTGGCCTCATGTTGCTAGCCCCTCTTAGGAACTGTTTGATCAAAGTGTGTGAGAAAAGGAACTGCTCAGTGGGAAAGTGAGCAGAAATAGCAGAGGCATGAATTTTTATAGAGGAGAAAGAGAGGCCACTGTGTATTAGGTCAGCTAAGTAATCCAGGATAAGAGGGAGGGAGGGCTGTGCCATATTGGCTCCCTTAGCCTGGATCCAGGTGCAGAACCTTTTCCATTTATCAGCATCAGACTTTCTGGTGCTAGGATGTCTGGCCTCATGGATAACATCCAGAGTCTGTTTACTCAGGCTGGCAGATTGGTTCAAGGTTAAGGAATAAGCCAAGCTGCCAAATTCAGTGTCTGCAATTGGGGATGCATGAATTCCCCTTCCCTCTGGTTCAGGAGGTTTAGGATTTGAGGAAGATGCCATGGAGGTAGAATGGACAGGCTGCACAACAAGGGGTAACAGTGCTGCCTGGGACAGTCTGGATCTATAAGAATGGTCCTTGGTTTTCCTCCTTTATTTTGAGCAGTACCCTTGGTATTTGAGGTAGGGGAGGAAAGGCATAGACTGACAGATTGACCCAGGGGAAGGACAGGGCATTCACTTTCCAAGCCATGCAGTGATGCTCCCTGGTGCAGAATTTGCTGAGCTGATGGTTGGTGTGTGAGACAAAGAGGTTAAAGGTACTTCTGTTGAGTTGCCACTCGTATTGGTCCAGAAGATTTCTGCTTAATTGGTCTGCCAGAGAGTTGAGAGAGCCTGGTAGGAATTGTGCTAACAGGTGTAGTTGCATGGCAGAGGCTCTGTGCCAAAGGGTCATGGCCAGCCTGCACAGAGGGTAAGAGTAAGTCCCTCCCTGCTTGTTGATGTAACACATCACAGTGGTGTTGTCTGTTTTGATCAGGAGAGCCCCTGGAGAGAGAAGGGGATATTGAAAGCTATCAAGGAGTGCTGCACAGCCATCATCTCTTTTTGACTGATGATAGGGATTTACTGTGGACTCCATTGGCCTTGTATGCACCTGCCAGCCAGGTGTGCACCCCAAGTATAGTCTGATGCATCTGTGGTGAGGGTCTGGGTGGCGGGGGGTGGGGAGAAAGGCATTCCCTTGTTGTGGGAGCATGCTGTTGCCCACCAAAGAAAATATTTTCTGAGGCAAGGAATTATAGGTAGAAGAGTTTCCAGGTCTTGAGAGTGTTGACACCAAAGGCTCTTTAGATACCATTGAAGTTTCCTCATATGCAGTCTGGCATATGGAATGAGTAGTATGCAAGATGCCATGAACCTCAGAGCTTGCAGGATCTTCCCTGCAGATAGATGGAGCCTGGTTGCTAGTTGAGAGAAGTAGGCTGTCAGGAAAATGTGTTTCTCTGGAGTAAGATATGTCATCTGGATGGGATGCTGTGTCCAGACTTGCTCCCAGGAAGATTATCCTTTGGGTGGGCACCTGTTTGGATTTCTTTTCATTGATCATGTACCCTATGGAGGTTAGTAGGATCTTTACAAAGGCCAGGTGCTTGAACAGCTTTTCTTGCCTGTCTGCCTGAATAAGGCAGTCATCTAGGTATAGGTAAATCTGAATATTTCTTTGTCTGCAAAAGGCAATGGCCGAAGCCAGACATTTTGTGAGAACTCTGGGAGCAGTAGATAAGCCAAAGGGAAGCACAGAGAACTGAAAGTGTTGAGATTCTGCCCTGAAGCGGAGATATTTCCTGCATGATTCCCTGGTAGGAATGTGGAGGTAAGCCTCTTTTAGATCCAGGGTGGCTAGCCAAGCATCCTTGGAGAGAATGGGTAGCAGCTGTTGGAGGGTGAGCATTTTGAATTTTGGGATCACCAGGAAGGTATTTAGAATGGATAGATTGAGGATGGGGCACCAGGTGCCCTCTTTTCTGGGCACCAAAAAAAGTCTGGAGTAGAAACTTTGGCCTATCTATTCTGCAGGAACGTTGCTTTTGAGCCTCTGCCCACTGATGTGGTGGTAGATCTGGGTACCCTTTTGGGGTTGGAAGAATGTGATAGGAAAATTTGTATACCTGGGACATGATGTTTAGTTCAGAACCCAGTGTTCCTTGGTAATGGTGGCCCAGGTGCTTGAGTGAAAGAAGAGTTTTCCTCCTAGGGGTAAGTGACGGTGGGCAGAGGGAGGGGGTGGAGGAGGTGAGTCATTGTGAGTTCTTACCATATGGGGCTGGCTTTGAACTTCCTGGTTTAGAAGTGGAGGTAGTCCACTGCTTAGATCTCTGCATTCCCTGGGGCTGCTGTCTGGGGGGGTCTGCTTCCATGGGGCCTAGGCTGGGCTAGTTTACTGGGAGAAGGAAAGGACCAGTGTTTAGAGGGACAATGCCTGTTGAACCTAGGTGGCTGGACCTGCAAGAAATCCTTAACTGTTTGCATAGATTTTTGCTTTTTTTTCCAACTTTTTTAAGACCTCTTCTGTCTTAGTGCCAAATAAGTTATTTTTGTGCAAAGGGGCATCCAACAATTTAGATTTGACATGGTCTGGCAGGGGCTGTTCCTTAAGCCATGCATGCCTTCTAATGACAGATACAATGACTGCTGCCCTGCAAGAAGCTTCTAGGGCATCAAAACCACAGTGCAAGGTGTGTTTAATTACTTGACTTGCAGAATGCATTAACTCTTGTAAATCTTTAGATTCTGCTCAAGCAGGAAAGGAAGACATTTTTTGTTTAAGGAGTTCCAAGGTATGTTGCTAAAATTTCAGCATGTGGAACTGACAATTTAGTGGCCTGATAGCAAAAGTAGCCGAGGTTTATATTTTTTTACCCTATCTGTCCATTGCTCGGTAATTTCTGTCTGAGGGGGTAGGATTCTTAGCAGAGGTTGCTTTAATTCCTTTTGGCCCTTGAGAAATTACGTCAGGGTCAGCTGTAGGATTTTTAAAAAGATATTTGTGTGAGTCAGCCTGAATTTCTGGGAGCAGGAGGAAGAGTGTCAGGAGTCAAGCTAGATTCAAGGAAAACATCCTCCACAACATCCAGGATTGGGGAGATGGCCAAGGGTCTGTGTTGTGGAAGATCTAGGAATTCCCTGAGTCTCTTTTTAGACTGAGGGTAGTCCGACTCTCCCATTGGAAATGCTCCCTGATTTAAGGCTGAAGGAATGGAATCCTATGCATCAGAATCCTCATAAGAGGAGAGGGGTTGCATGTCTTCATATTCAGATGCATCAGATTCATCTGACTCTTGTTCAGACAAAACTATAGGGGACAGATCTCTTTTCCTTTTGGAGTGGGTAGCTTGGCTTCCTCTGATCAGCATGATAAGGTCTTCCGTCCTTTTAAGCATTTGAGACTGAGGCAAGGTAGCAGGTGCCTGAGAGTGGGTCATCAGTTTCTTGGGTGTGGTTCATACCCTGGGCCTAAGACACTCAGTAGTTTTAGAAAGAATGGTAAGTCATGAAAGAAGACGTTGGTTTGTGTCGAGAATTGGTAGTGTGAAGGACTTCCTCAGAAGCTGGTGCCTGCTCAGTGGCTCTGGACCCATCCCAGTAGAGCCAACCACAGGATTCATAGTCAAAGAAGAGTTTTGTGGCATACTGTACTCCAAATGAATCTTGGTAGTGGCCTTCGAATTAACAGAAGTGTGCATCAAGGGCTGCGAAAGTGCCTCACTGAGTACCAGAGAACTGATGACTAGCTTGACAGAAGCATTGTCGATAGGTTTGGACCTGTGCGGTCTGTCTCTGTCTTTATCTTTATATTTTTCAGAAGATCTGCTGTCAGATAGCTTACCAAAGCCATATCAGAATTCGGGGACTTTAAGTGAAAATATCTGGCTACAATAAGGGCCTGACAATGGACAGTTCTGGTGATGAACAAAGCACAGAAGCAACAACGAGGGACATCGTGGTCTGAGCCTAAACAAGTGACGCAGTAAGAGTGGAAGTCTCGTTGTGGTATTTGCTTTCCACAGGAGAGACAATTATTAGTTTTTCTGACATCGGTTAATGCAAGAAAAAAGGATCCTCAACAGGGTACTTAGCTTTAGAAGACTTCATCTTCAATTCAGTAGACGAAAACTCAGGTAGCGGTCGACCGGCACTTCTGCGAACTGCTTCTGCTTCAGGCTCCATGTCAAGAAAGATTGATGTAATGGTGTTGGCTGCCTTACTTTATACCACTGATGACCTGATGACAGTCCTCAAGCGATAGCAACTGATGCAGAAATACTAAGTCTCTGGTATTCGGGCCGGCCAAGGGCTACCCTGGCAGGGATAACCCAAATGTGATGACTGCAACAGTGAAACATGAAGAACATCAATTGTTGTTCCTAATATATGTTGTGAATAATTTCCTTACTAATGTTGTTGAATCAATATTATTCTAGTCTGTTTCTGGTAAATTTAAGTTCCAGCTAATATTATTCTTCTCTCCTGTGTTTCATGCAAGAAATGTATGGATTCCTCTAGGTCATCTGCACTTGACTTTGGTGTTCTATACACTCCAACAATTGTGATATGTTTCAGGGTTGTCTTTATTGTCACAGTTACACAGTCTATAATATTGGTGTTATCATTGAACATGTAATCACAGGTCTCATAATTATCTTTAATACCTATCATAATGCCTCCACCTGATTTTTTTGTTAGAATGTCTGTTACATTAAAAAAAATTATATCCTGACAGAACTGGTTTCCAGTCATTGTTCTTTAACCATGTTTCACAAAAAATAACATCAGTCTTGTGGGAATGTAGCAAATTTTCCAATAAAAACTTTATTATTAATGTTGCTAGCATTAACAACCATCAGGGATGCATCAAATATTGCTACCTGTGAACTATTAAATTCAGTCAAAGACTGTTAAAGTTTTGATCTAGCAAAAATCCTGCCTAGTGTTTGTCAAATATTGCAAAATATCTGCTGCAAAATTTATCTTCTCTGATCTTGACAAATGCACACCATCCTGTCTGAACACGTGCCCAAAACTAGGCTTGGACACTCTACACATTTCTAATATTTAAAAGTGGACATTTTTTCCATGTAGGTGTTTACCCAAACAATCTTTTCATTCACAGTAACCTGACTATCCTTTCTACAAGCTATACTATCTAAGAGGGCTCTCAGTTCCCTACTAACTTTCAGGGAATCCCTGCAGATGACATCATTTTTACCAACACGAATGTTGGCCATTTGTTGTACCTCAACACTCATCTTTTACTCTGGATTCCTCTGATGTAGCACCTATAGCCACTATGGACTGGGGTTAGCCATGTCCTCTGCATCTGTTGGAGTCTCATCAGTGGGCAAGTGAGAGCCATTGTTGTCAGTCCTAGGAGAAGGAACAGGAAAGGTTTCCCTTTTGTATGAGAATGCTGTGCCCATCCATGGGGAAGCAGCTGCTGTCATTAGTAACACAGTTGGCCCCATTTTTTCTGTCAAAAAGAAACGGAAAGCCAAGCATGTATCTAACCATACTCAAATTTCTTTGGATAGTAGTTTACTGGGACTGGGTCAGGGTTTAATTCAGACTATTGATCCTTCTTGTAAACAAGTTTCTGGTAAAAGAAAGAGGGATTCATCTTTTTCTGAAGAGATTCAAAATTCTGAATCTGAATCAGAAGATGCAGGGACAAATTCAAGGTTTTGTTCTCAGATTTCTGATTCAGACTCAGAGGCCAACTCAATTTCTGATTCTCCCAGTGGGGCTTTCTCTTTCTCTAAGACCATTGCTAAAATGTGCCAGTGTTTTCAGGGGGAACACTGAAGTTTTTCAGCCCCTCAGAAAAAAAACTATGAGCTGTTACAGAATGATTTTCCAAAACTTACACCCATTCTTCCTGTCCTGTCTGCTTTACAGGATGTGTGTCTTACTGCCTGCAATTTTCCTGATACACAGCCAGCTGTCTCTGAAAAGGAATATGAGATGTATAAATCCCCTTAGTATTAAGCACTTAATTAATTCCAGTCTTACTCTTTCTAATAAGGATGGGAAAAGTATTGATAGGTATGGGAAAAATGCATAGTTCTGAGACTTTTATTTTAAAAGTTTTGAATTGTCAGGCTCATATATTAAAGTTTATTCTGATGCAAATTGTCAAAATATGAGGAATAATCAAACAAATGGTCCAGGCAGCAGCAGTTGTCAGCCAGTAGAAAGATTTTTTTTTAAATTCACCACAAGCGCTTTCACCCTCACAACAATACAGGGCTTTTTCAAGTGTAAATGCAAGCATAAAATCAGGTCTATAAATACTCCTATTCATAAAAAAGGCACCAAAAAGATTTAAAGAGACACTCTAAAAACATAACAAATGTTACACAACAACCCACAGATAGATGTAATCAAAAGCACTTTTTACAATCGTCCCTATACATTAAGTAACATGTTATAAATTCATTACAAATATTTAATCATACATGGTTTTAAATAAAAAGCATAAAAAACTTTTCAAAACATAAACCACAAAAGATGTATGAAAATTTAATGTATTACAATTTTTCACTTTTTTCTTTAAAAAGGGCTTGATGGAAATATGATCGGGGGTTGGGATGCATTCAGTTTCAACTGCCCCTGCAGCCTAACCACACCTCCCAAATCCCTCTGTGGTCCACACATACCTGTTCCAAAATCCCAAAAAGAAACCCTACATGACTGCAGGTGCCTATATAATGCACTATTCAAATTTTTCTTTTTAATGTTGTAAGTGTGCTCATAGATCCATTTTTTCAGTCCCCTTTCAGACTTTCCAACATAAAATGCTAGGCAGTCCTTACATAAGGCTAAATATACTATACCCCTAGTCATACAGTTACCTTTTCTGAGTTGTATTCTATGTTTTGTGTAATTGTCCAAAGTGACATTTGCTACCCCTATGTTATACTTACAATAACCACATCTTCTGGTACCTTGGTCCACACTCCGGTCACTACTCCTTTCAAAAAGTTTTTTTAAGTTGACCCCTGTCTTGTAAACAAAATTAGGGTTCGCCCCACCTTACATACAATGTCGTGATTAAATCTTAACATTTTCCAGTTGATCTCAATAACATATTTAATATCCCTAGATACTCCACTATGTTGCAAAACCAACGCTCTCTTAAAATTCTGTTCTCTACTAGTCCCATCAACTGTTACTGTCCTCGAGTTGTCACCTAGCAAGGGCAAAAATTTTACACTCTATCCTTCCAAAATCTCACTTGCAACCTCCTTGATTAAATTATCCAGGTATCCCCTGGAGGTAAATAATTCCGAGATATACTTAATCTCAAAAATTACGTCACTCCTCTCAGATGTCATTCTGGCCGTTCTGACCATCTGACCCTTAACAATACTTTTTTTCTGTTTCCACGAGCGGTCACTATTATATGGGAGATAGGAGTTGCTGAAGGTGCTTTTCCTATGGATCCTAGATTTCAAATTTCCATTAATTTTGTCTTGTTTGACAATTACGCAAAAAGTAGAATACAATTCAAGAAAGGTAACTGTATGACTAGGGGTATAGTATATTTAGCCTTATGTAAGGACTGCCCAGCATTTTATATTGGAAAGTCTGAAAGGGCACTGAAAAAGTGGATCTATGAGCACACTTACAACATTAAAAAGAAAAATTTGAATAGTGCATTATATAGGCACCTGCATACGGAACCAAGTCATGTAGAGGTTCTTTTTTGCGATTTTGGAGCAGGTATGTGTGGACCCCAGAGGGGGAGATTGGGAGAATTGGTTAGGCTGCAGGGAAACCTTTTGGCAGTTGAAACTGAATGCATCCCAACCCCCAGGGCTAAACGATCATATTTCCATCAAGCCCTTTTTAAAGAAAAAAGTGAAAAATTGTAATACATTAAATTTTCATACATCTTTTGTGGTTTATGTTTTGAAAAGTTTTTTATGCTTTTTATTTAAAGCCATGTATGATTAAATATTTGTAATGAATTTATAACATGTTACTTAATGTATAGGCACGATTGTAAAAAGTGCTTTTGATTACATCTACCTGTGGGTTGTTGTGTAACATTTGTTATGTTTTTAGAGTGTCTCTTTAAATCTATTTGGCGCCTTTTTTATGAATGGGAGTATTTATAGACCTGATTTTATGCTTGCATTTACACTTGAAAAAGCCCTGCATTGTTGTTAGGGTGAAAGAGCTTGTGCTGAATTTTTAAAAAAAATAACTCTTTCTACTGGCTGACACCTGCTGCTGCCTGGACTGTTTGTTTGATTATCAGTTTTTCTTTTCAGTCCTGCATCTGTTACTACTGTTTAAAATATGAGGAATGTTTTATCTACAGTTTCTTCCTGTGAATTGTTTGCAGTGTGTGTATGACTCTGTTGATACTTCTTCCGGGGCTATGGACACTGGTACAGTTTTAAGGATGTTTGCTTGGTTGCATTTTCAGTACCTCCAAGTTGATGTAACGAATAAGATTTTAAATTCTTTCTCACATATATATTTAGTGTTTGGCCCCTTTGCTGCAGATGTGATCAAAAAGTGTAATGAAAGGGGCAAGATAATACAGGGGATCTCGCAGAATTTTCAGCCCTCCTTTTCCAAATTGTCCAAGGGAGCTTCTTTCATTTCATCTAATTTTAGCAAAAAACAGAATACACAGTCTCAACAGAATTCAGGTAAACAGATGTTTTAGAAGAATGGCACGGGGTTTCCAAAATGAAGTATCATACCTCCTAAAACCAAGAACAGACCAACAAGCCTGAATGTCTGTTTAAGAGACATTGTGACCCCCTTCTATCCTGGTCCCTTTTTTCTTCCAGAAAGTCTGTATCTTTACTTTTCTCTTTGGACAAACTGTTTCAGAATGGATTCTGAAAATCATTCATCAAAGTTACAGATGGCAGTTGGAGGAAATTCCTTCTTTCCAGGGGGTCACTCCTCATCCTGCAGATCATACTCTTTTGCTTCCTCCTGTTCTTCATTGCATACTGCCCCATGTAGTGATAGAATCAGTTCCACCTTTCCAGGTGGGGAAGGGGTTTTATTCAAGGATGTTCCTTGTGCCAGAGACAGAAAACGTATTGAGACCATTTCTGGATCTTTCTTCTCTAAACTTGTTTGTGAAAGTGCCCAAATTCAAAATGTTGTCACTTCACAACCTGTTACCTCCTCTTCCTCTTTCAAGTTTCCTAGTAACACTAGACTTAAAAAAAATGATTATCACCACATCCATATCCATCCAGACTTCAAGTGTTTCTTAAAGGTTTGTGTGTCTAAGTCACATTATCAGTTTTCTGCCTTACCCTTTGTACAAGCCACTGCACCAAGAGTGTTTACAAAGTGTCTAGCTCTAGTTATAGCTTATTGCAGGCTACAGGGTATCCACAGTTTTCCACCTTACCCTTTGTACAAGCCACTGCACCAAGAGTGTTTACAAAGCGTCTAGCTCTAGTTATAGCTTATTGCAGGCTACATGGTAACCACAGTTTTCCACATTTAGATGACTTGTTTGTCTTTGCAGAGTCTTTTTCAAAGTGTCAGGAATATCTATCTTGGGTGAGAGATCTCTTGCACAAACTGGAATTCCAAGAGAACATTTAAACGTCTTTTGACTCCTTCACACAAGATAGTGTTCCTGAGATGTCAACTAGACACCTCAGCTCAATGAGATTTTCTTTCACAGTAAAAATAAATAAGGTTTTCCACTCAGACATCCATCACTGCAAGAAATTACCTCAGGAGTTTGGATGTCATGACATCTATTGATTCTCTTGATATTCCTGGCAACATTCCACATAAACAAGATACAGTAGTATCTGAAATCTCTTTGGCCCCAACATCAAAACCCTTTATCTCAATAAGGAAAATAGGTGTCCACTTCAGCTGGTACACTAGATTGCTTTGATGACCATCCATCATTAATGTAGTGATTGAGCTTTTGCAAAATTGGATCAGTCTTTGTATGATCTCTCAGCTCATCAAGTCTAGTGGTAGAGAAATAATGAACTGCCACCACGTCAAAGTCAAAATTATCTGTGTCAAGCTGTTCCGTCATATTTCTGGGTGATCTGGATAAGGTATCAGCCAGATAAAGTAGTTTGCCTTTCATATAGACCATTTTGAAGTTGTACTTTTGCAATTTGGGCATCATTCTTTGTAATCTCATTGGAGCTAAATTCATAGGCTTCTTTAAAATATTAACTAGAGGTTTGTGGTAATTTTCAATCTGAATAGCTCAACCACAGATATAATCATGAAACTGGAACATGCAAATGCTATTGACAAAAGATCTTTCTCAGTTTGAGCATATTGCATTTCAGTTTGGTTAAGTATTCTACATGCATAGGCTACTGGTCCGCCCTCTTGAAGAATAAATGTGCCAAGACCAAATTTTGAAGCATCACAGGAAAGAGTGACTGGTTTATTTACATCATAGTATCATAATGTAGGTGGGGTGGCAATTTTCTGTTTAAGGTCTTCAAATGCCTTCTGGTGTTCTTCTAACCATGACCATGTAACATTTTTGCTCTCGTAAAGGTGCTATCAACTCACTAACATCTGGTATAAACTTGCATAAATAGTTGACCATGCCTAGGAAACACTGTAGAGCTTGAATATTATCTGGTGCTGACATTTCAAGAATAGCTGCTTGCTTGGTTGGGTCTGGTCTCAGGCTAGAACTGGTAAATAAATGACCTAATATATAACTTCTGGTAGTCTGAATTTGCACTTCAGGGGATTGAGCTTCAAGTTTACCTCATGTGCTCTGTCTAGAACTATCTTTAGGATTCTGTCATGCTTTGCTTCACCATTGCCTCCAACCAATAAATCATCAACTATTATTGCACAAGGATAACCCCCAAAAATTTGCTCCATTGCACGTTGGAAGACTTCCCTTGTAGAATTCATTGCAAATGGCATCCTTAGGAATCTGTATTTGCCAAATGGGGTACCAAAATAATGAGGATTTGCGATCAAGCATCACTTGCCAAAATGAGATTTTTGCATCCAAGACAGAAAAACAGTGGCATTCAGTATTAGGGTTGCGATCTCTTTGGCTGTAAACAGTGGATGATGCGGGCTCTTCAATGCTTTCTTCAGATCTCTTAGGTGAATACATATTCTAATTTCTTCTGAGCCTTTTTCCTGAACTGCTACCATAAATGACACCCATACAGTTGGCTCTGTAACAGGACAAATTACACCTCGCTGCACCATTTTATTCAGCTGAGCCTTGACTTTATCTTGCATATCTACCATAACTCTTCTTGCTGGTCTGACTACTGGAGTGAACTCTGGGTCTAACTTCATGGATACACAACTGGAAGCTTGCCCAACTTGTCATCAAAAACATAAACATACTCTGAGAAAATGGATTCAGAAAAATTAGAACTAGGATATACACTTATGTGATGAACTTCTTTGGTAAAAGAAAACAGATTCATTCTCAAACTGTCTTTGAGACCCAGTAATGATTGTACTGGTCTTTGGACTACATAGAACAACAAGCTGTAACAGGTCTTAGCCAAATAACATGAAAGCATCACTGAGCCTTTGGTTTGAATCTCTTCACCTCCATAAGCAACAAGTTTTCCATTACTGCTCACACTGAGTTGTTTATTAGTTCTCACTTTAGCAAATGTTTCTGCTGACATAACATTACACTTTGAACCAGTGTCTACTTTAAGCTCTGTGGATTTACCATTAATCTGGTCTGTACAAAACACTTTGATCATTGCCAATAAATTCACCTCATCAAGTCTTTCACCAATTACTGACACACCATCTACATAAAAAGTTGATTGCTGCAGTGCCAGTTTGTCAACTTGCTTTTTTGTGTGACCTTTCATTACAACTGTATGGGTTTTACTTGATTTAAAACTTTTAAAAATGGTTCCATTTTTTACACTTGTGAGATTGTTGACCAAATTGCTAAGCATTTTTCTCTTTTAGACTCATGATTGGCACCACACGTGCTACAGTTAACAATAAAGCTGACTCATGTTTGTACTGCACTGAGCATGCTCCTTTAACTGAACTAGTCTTAGAACATGCTGGAAAACTACATTTGAGCCTACTGAAACCATGTTCTTGTCACTTGCAAGCATACTTGTGGGTTTTTCTGTAACTTCATGGATTTGACAAATCTCAGTGGCTTTACTTAATGTTAAATCACTACCATGAAGCAAGATCTTTCTCACAGCAGCAGCACTATTAATTAACTCATTATAGCCGAGTGCGCCTCCAGGCATTTCTGCAGTTGCCTCCTACTGACACCTCTAGGCATCAAATATTGCTTGTTCATATTTGCATTAATAATACCAAAACCATGCTACATAACAAGCTATTAGAAGATTTCATCTTAAAGCATACATGATGGCAAACACAACTGTATTGATATTTGATCTCTGTCTAATGCAACTAAAAATATATTATTATTTGTATACTGTTTATTTATATTGTAATAATTTTCATATTTCTCTAAATATCTCAATATTCAGGTAACACACAGCTGTACAGTCTCATAAAAAAGCTTACAGCTATATGAAGCAAATCATGCTGGCAGTACGTGTCTTGCTTGAATGGTTACTGAGATATCATAATCTGTTTATACAACTTTACAAAATTGGTATTTACTGCCATTATATTGGCTTATAAAATCCAGTTTAAAGCATCTAACTGAATGAATGTCACTATTGTAAAAATGAATTTATCCTAAATAGTTTGCAATTTACAGTTTTCTTGTATCACTTTCAGTTCCAGAGATATGTGTAATTGTTTGAACTGTAAGGTGATAACTTCACTTTTTTAAAGCGTCAAGCCACATCCTCTGGAAGTTAAAGGTGCACAATCAGAAGAGCTGTACTGGAGGGAATGAGTTAATACCACACATGAGCCTGTCTTTTATTAACTGATCTTTTAAGTCACTAAACCGACCATTTTGGCTTTGCTTTTCAGGTCAGTTATATAAGCTGCAAAAGTTTCCCCTGGTTTCTGATCTCTCGTGTAAAACAAATGTCTCTCTAATGTAATATTTGTCTGGGGGTTACACATTTCTCTGAATTTGCACTTCAACCATTCAGGGTCTTCCCTTGTTTCAGCCTGTATGTACAATATGATGAGTTTCACCTTCTTCCTCATATACTGCTGGTGCATACACAAATGAACGCTCTCTTTCACTGGCCTCTAACCCTGCTTGGTTTAGCAAAATGAATACCCTGGTGCATGCATCTTTGTCAGAATAACCTGCTTGTATAAAATTATCATACTCTTGCTCAAATATTCTCCAATTCTCTGCAATATTCTTATCAAATACAAGTAGTAAGGGCTTTTAAAATCTGTCTGCCATATTAGCACATTCCAGGGAGGGGTTTTGCAAATAAGCATGAAAACATACACATATGCCAGAAATTTATGCCAGTATTTGTAACTTTGCCTAATAGCACAACAACCCTCTGTATTTACTGAACTTTGCGAAATAAGTCTCTTGGGCACTGTAATACTCTTGAAATTACTGTACTGCAAGACATCACCTCATCATTTTAAGAAACATTTCAAATAACTGCTTGATGCAAATGAACTGGGCAGGAGGAGCTCAAAGTCAAAAACATTTTGAAGTAATGGCACTTTGCTAATAAACTGTACATAGCACACTGAAATTTCCCCAAAATGGCTGTACCTTGATAGGCAATTCTTTACAGCGCAAGAAGCACTCAGTAATGGTGACACTTGGTGAATAAACACACCTAGCATAAGAAACATTTAAAAATGACTATACTTTGACTGTACTTCTTGAAGTTGTTGCACTTTCCACACAAATACATTGTTTGGAATACATACACAGTAGTGAGCACATACTGTAAGCACTTTCACACACTTTGAGATACTTCAAAGAACTCTAGTTATGCCCTTGATACAAAACAAAGTCATAGTTATGCCAAAACAGAGCACTTTATCAAAACACATGCAGTTGCCTTGCTTTATTTATGCTTAATGTGCCCTTTTTTTGCCCTTATTATATTCGCTTTGCTCACTTAATCTCTTTTCATGCCCATTGTACTTTTCTTGTTCTCATTTTATTCTAAATGTGCCCATTTTGCTTCAAACACACTCATTTTGCTTTAAACATTCTTGTTTTGCTTTTCTGATAATCTTTTCATCAAATATTTCAGTCTTAAACATTTTGATTAGTTAATAAACCTTTTGTGTCTACTGCTTGTTTAATAATGCAGTCTGTGCCTTTGTAGTGTTCCGTTTTATCTTTTTTTATAGAAGAAGTTATTCGTGTGAATTCTCATTACTGTGAATCTTTTCTGTCTCTTTTTCATGCTCATTTCTCTTATCTTACCTTCACTGTTATCTCTGCACCTCATGGCTCTGAATATCATTCTCTGGAATCCCAGTTCTGACACCATGTCACTGTCCTACTTTGGACACAATAGAAGAGTCTTCATGGGTTCTGTTCAAGCAGCTTTATTATATACAAACACATCATGATAGACGTTTACTGACTTTAACTTAAGTAACTTATATGCAAACTAACTACTGCAATCATACATGCTCACTCTCTGGCTGCACTCTCAAAATGGCACTGAGAATATCACATGCCTGGTACTTATATATGCACGTTCAGTCCTTGATATAGTTCTTAAAGATATGGCACGTACACTCTGACCTACAAGAACTATGCCAGATGAAGGCAGATACAGTACCCCATAATGGCTAGCTCATAACTGTAGGTCTAATTTAAGCATGTGCAGAAGAACAACCATGCTGTGCCCATCTATGCATAGACTTGCCACATTATGCATCAGACATAGGCTACCTAAGTAACAAAGTACATATGCCAGGGCACAGGTATCATTTGCAGAGGTGAGGGGGACACAGGGAGCAGTGTTTTCCACAGAGAACTGTCTATGACTAAACTGATACCAGCTTTGTGCTGTGTGTGTGTGTGTGTGTGTGTGTGTGTGTGTGTGTGTGTGTGTGTGTGTGTGTGTGTGTGTGTGTGTGTGTGTAAAATGTGCAGGACACTTAAGGTAAAGTGGTCTGGGGAGAAGGTGTTGCTACTTTATCTGCATATATGTGTGTGTGTGTGTGTGTGTGTGTGTGTTGAAGAGTGGGTTTTGAAGACATAACTATGTGTATGTGTTGGGATACTGCCTCAGCAAATGTGGTATTGTGGTGAGATCATGCAGACAGGTCCATGAGATGTGTGTGCATCCCAGAGGTATAGCTAGTTCAACTGGAGCCTTGTGCTGGTCCTATGAAGCTTCACACCACCCCCTCAGATCTTCAAGTAAAAAAAGCAAAATAACTAAATAAATAAATAAATAAAAAGGAAAAATAATTATCCTGTACTTACTGGCACAGCAATCAGATATACTCCCCCACCATCCTGACCCAGGAGTCAATCAGGTCTCATTTCTGCACCTTGCTTCAGAGCCTTCTCCTTCCTCACATTTTAGTTTTAAGAAATTTAAAACAAAATTCATTTAAATTGTAACAAATTGCTTGCTACATTGTAGCAAGCAGTTGCAACAGTTTATACTCAGTGTAGAGCACTACAGCACTTGGGATTTAACTAAAGAAATTATTTAAACTGTAGCAAGTTACTTGCTACAGTAGAGCAAGCAGTTACTATAGTTTATATCCTGCACTGTATCCTGCAATGCTGAAATATTAGTTTATAAAAAATGTTTTAAACCGTATAAGCAGTTGCTATAGTTTAGACTGTACAGGGAGCACTACAGCTCTCAGGTTTGATCACAAATGGAAAACTAGCTTTTAAAAGCTGGTATACATTTAAGAACAATCAGGATCAGCCAAATGCACCCCATAAAACTTTGTACTTGGGCAGTTGTTCCCTACACCCCACTTTAGAGATGCACCTGGTGCATCCCATGCATGTCCCCTTCCATGGGAGCTCTCATTCCTGGGAGAGTCACAGGGACTATCAGTTCCTTGCTTAGAGGAAGGCATGCTGCATGAATATGATTAAAGGCATGCACTGTACATTTCTGTGGCCTGAGCTCCATACACGGATGGATGTCAATGTGTGCTACCATTCACTTCCACACTGGATGGTAGGGTTGAAATAGAGTCACTGCCTCTGCCTGATCTAAGTATGCCCTGCCCATGACATCCCTCAACACTGGAAGCAGATGTGGAGTGGCCATGTGACATGTTCCTGGCATTCATCTTGTGAACATAGGAGAACCTAAGTCATGCAAGTTATAGATCACACATATGGGACATGGAGTCCCTCAGGTCATCTTGCACTCTTGTAAAACATGTACCCCTTTGGCAAAGACTGTGGTGTTGGTGGTGGGGCTGTAACCATGGCATCTTTTGACATGAGCATGCTGACTGTCCCTGTCCTTCTTATGCTATTGGAGCTGGTAGAAATCAAAGTGGACTGGCTTGCAAGGGGAGGCATCCCTTCCCAGCTAGATCTGTCAGTGGCTTCTTGTCTTTCAGTGTCTACCTGTGTATTTCAGGGGAGGGGGGTCCAAAAGTATAGAAGTCATGTACATTAACTAGGTATGGGATATAGATTTCAAATATCCAGCACAGACACTGCCCCGTGACCATGCCAAATTGGTAGTGCCATCATTGTCAGAGTTAGAGTACTCCCTAACATTAGATAGTGGTATATCTACAGTGGAGGAGCTGGGTAAACATGTACTGTACTGCATGTAAATAAATATTGCTTCTTTTTTGTGTAGCATTATCAGTACATCACACCAGTGAAAGCACCAAATGAAAATATCCACAATAAGTAATACGTGTCAACAGTACTTTAATCTCAGTGAGTGAATACGGATTGCATATACTGGCAGAATGTAATAAGATAGATCACACTTTCTACAGTTACCCTTGTGGTTTGAAGTCCTGATAATGCTACACAAAAAAGAAGCAATATTTGCGTATATGCAGTGCAGTATATGTTTACCCAGTATACTGTAACTTAAAATATGACAGATACACACCTGGGGTATCTCAGATGGAGATTTTTGGAGCACGCAGCAGATCCACTTTAATATCCAGCACCTCATCATGGGCTAGAAATAACTCTGATCCCCCAAGCAGAAAGGCAAGGAACTCCTCCTTAATGGTTAATGGTAATTCGGTTCCATTATCAACTCCCATTACCCTAAGCTCCTTGAGCTTGGTATGCACCCAGGCAGGCAATATGAATCATGTCAGTGGCTCACTATCTGACCTGCTGATAGTTCCTGCCCTGGACACCAACAGCTTTGACATCATTAATCACATCCTGCCAAGTACTGTAACAACAGACCATCAGATTTCTCATGATTTCTCATTCATTGACCATGGAGATGGAAGGCCTACAACAAGATATGATTCTCTGCATGGGAGAGCTTGCATTTGCCCAGCTTTCTTGTACCATGCATAATGCTGTGTGAGGAAAGAATGACTTATGTGAGGATACTAATATCAGTTTCGTAGGTAGTTACTAGGCTTACAGTCTATGGGGCTATTGAGGAGCATAGCCCAAATTCCCCTTTGTCTCCAAGCACTATCTGGTTAAGTGACTTGCCTAAGGTCACACAGTACACAAATAAGGGCTGAAGGAATCAAACCTTGTGGCATAGGAGCTACAGCGCACAGCCTTTAACCTGTGTGCCACCTGCCAGATGAATAAGTATGTTTTTTACAAACAGATTTTTACAGTCTGTTGTCCTCTCTGCTGCTGGTATGTACCCGCAATATAAACATCTGTAACTCATAAATACACACACACACACACACACACACACACACACACACACACACACACACACACACACACACACACACACACACACACCTACATAACCATAGCCACTACCCTCAGCCTTTGTGATGTTATTCTCTATCCAAAAGTGAAAAGATGGCCAATATACATGCCACATGCAGCCTGCAGTTGACAGCAGCAGGAAAGTGTCACTTTTCAAACACCCCTGTCAAGTTTCATCCATGTGATAATTGACTATGAGTGACCATGTATATGGCATACCTTTAACTGAATGGAGATGTATGCATATGTGCCTACTGCAAGTGTCTCTACTGATACCTATCATAGGTAATAAAAGGAACATAACATGTATAAGGGCAGACTGCCTGCAGGCACAATAATGGTACCTCACACAGTGGTATATAGCTGAGTGTTTCAGTTGCATGTTGAGGTGAGCAGTCGCATAAACACATGCTGTGTTTCCTGTCCTACAGGGGTGACAATTCCCAGATCAGTAACATTATACAACTGGATGGGCATTGAATAACAATCTGTAATGCAGATAGTGGCAAGCAATTACAATGCATCATCCCACCATTTTTTATGTACAACTGTGATAGGTACTGCTGCTGTACATAAATGGTCTCCCCCCAGGAAACTTTCCTCACACACTGCTGCTACATCATATGAAAAGGAATAACTGCTAGACTGCAGCAGTTAAACTAATCATTTCCAACCGGTATTGTGGCCTTTACAAAAAAAATGTACATGGACTCATGCAACAACAACAGCACACGTAAGACTGTCAAAACACTTAACTTTCACAGTGGCAGTACACACTATTTCCAGAATCAGAGCTGTGCCACTTTAATGCTGAATTTCTCATTCACTTCAAGCCGTTTGGCACAAGATAACTTTCCATTTTAATTGACACAACTAACATGATTAAATTTAGCTTCAGCTGTAGCTTATAAATGTTACCACTCCTTTCATACAGCACCCTGCCCAAGCAATTTTACAAAAAGTACCTGCTGGAAGCACAGCAGCTAATTAAAAGAAAAAAAATTATAATTACCTGACAACCAGGAATTGTAGCTTGTACTACACACAGTCTGTGCACCTGCAACATTGAAATATTTTCAGTTGCCTGCAATTAATCATCCATAGCACAATGAGGCTCTTTGGTTTATGTCACATATATTCAAGGCTCTGAGCATGGAACTTGTGCTAATGAGGCCCCAACTTGAGAATGTTACTGGATCACTCTTTCTGCACTATATACCTGCTTATATAGTGTTGCTAAAAGGCTCATCCTGTTTTGTGCACCCACAGAACACACTGTGCATATGTGAGCAAGTTTCTGAAAGGGATATTTTGTAACATATGATCATTTTACAGCTGGTGGAGGCACTATAGAGCAAACCTGCTTTCAAACATAAGCTTCACATAGACAGTACAACCATTTTGTGCCATTTCCACACCTTTAGTACACCCTCTCAAAGCAACATTTTCCGTGCTCCATAATGGGCACCCCACCACAGCTCACTCAACGGAGACTCCCTATGTTGTACAACATGTACCAAAAAAAAACAGCAGGCATGACTGCTAGAGACCAATCATAATTATTTGTGCTAAATGACCATAGCTTCTAATAACATTGTGTAGTTGGGTGCCCTGGTGGTACAGCAAGGAATCATAGAGCTTCCTGTATCTGCTGCATGAAGATCACAAGGAGTACCTGCTAGGGAACTCCTAAGAGTGTCCCCAGTATAAGGTGGATGCCTTAAATGGAGTTCCCAGAGTGGCGTTAGATGCCACTGGCATATCCTGCTCTGTTGAGCAGTACAGGCACCAGTACAATGGCTTGATCTTCTTAGCCAGTGTGAAGAAGAGGTCAGAGTAACGGCACATGAGATATATTGTAAGTATCTGTCCAGTTTACACAGATATAGCTGTCTGTCCTTGTATAGCATCAGTTACAGGCATAATGTTGAATGTCATATTTTTTTCTACAGCTCCTGAGGTTGTACAGAAGAGTCATCTTTTATACTAGAGGATGATGAAAGGCTTTCTAATTACAAAGGTACTTTCTGTGTTAGCCTGTACTTCAGAGAAGTAGATACCAAACAGGAGAAGACCTAGGACTGAACCCTATGGTACTCCACTTGTCACTGGTCTGAAGTCAGATTTGGAGTCTGCTGCTTTCACAGTGTGGGTTCTGTCAGTAAGCAAGTTGGCAACCCATCTTGTGACATAGGGATTTATACCTAGTTTAGTGAGTTTATATATAATTCCAGAGTGGGGGATGGTGTCAAAAGCCTTGGTGAGATTTAGATAGGCTGTGTGAACTGCCTTAACCTCATCTATGACTTTGGTGACTGCTTCAAAGAAGTCTATCAGGTTTAGGAGACATGATCTGCCTTTTACAAACATGAACTTATGTGGGGTACAGAGTTTGGAGATTAGCACTGTCTTTGTTTATGAGTTCCATGATGATACGTTCCATGGCCTTGCAGACCAGGATCATCAGGCTAATGGGGCGGTAGTTCCTGGGGTCTGTCATAACTCCCCCTTTGTGGAGTGGGATATCCGTCACAGTGCGCCATTCAAACGTTAGCACTGAATCTATCTGCCAGGATGTTGGCAATATCAGTTGGTTCTGTATATTTACTGCCATTGTGCTGTAACTCAGAGCAGATCTGAGTGTTGCCATTGAGATTGTTGACATAGCTATAGAGTGCTTTGTGGTTGTCTTTAGAATCAGTGGTGATTTTGTTTTCATAACTAGCTTCGGAGGATTTTATGAGGGATCTCAGCTTCTTACTGAGGCTGACCAGGGAGTTCCTCCAGTCATGGGATTTTACTCTTTTTGCAACAGTGTATTTGATTAAAGGCAATATTTTATAAAGAATTATTTCAGGAATGGAAGTGCTTTTTTTTTTTTTTTTGCTTAAAAGAAAAATGATCATTGACTAAATAGAGCAAAAACGTCCCATGGGATTTGTTAACAATCATGTAGGCTTTGCGCAAAGCCTTCACAAGTTACGCTCATTGAATATTTATGCTGCTCATCTTGCTTACACATTTATAGGCACAGAAGCAGCACTGGTGGCCATGCAAAGGTGCAGGGAAGCATGAACACACAATGTAAACAAAATGACTTGCTTGCATGCAAAGCTGTTATGTGAGCATGTGTGGCCGGCTTATCTGAAGTAAGGGCAAGTTGATTACAAAAATTAAGATGCAGGGGGTGTTAAATGGGGAGAATGTACACTGAATACAATGGCATTACTCCAGACATAAGCAAGAATGGAGCGTAAAAAGAGAAACTGTATTTAGATAATACATTCAAATGTGCTTATGTCACAAAGAAACATTTTATAGGTTCATAGGTAAGTACTAGGCTAGCTGTCCTCTTGCAGGCCATTTTAAGCCTAGGCAATTTCCCTATTTGTGCTCAAAATAACCTATCTCATTTGGTGGAAGATTGGCCTTACCCATCCCATGGTTGATAATTATATATTACCCCTAATGAGAATAGCTGGGATCGCACTATTATTTATTTATTTATTTACTTCAGTTTGATTACTGGGGAGGTCCACTGGGCTTGGGGCCCATTTTCAGTGGAGGCCCGGGGAGAAAAGCTCCACAAAAACAACAGCATTTATTACATAAAAGAGTTCAGACAAAAACGTACAATAGAATTAACAGGTAGGTACAAATAGTCCACAATACCAATATCAGAAGGCTAAAAATAGCATAAGTATCAACAGTTTCAGTTAAATTCAGCAGGAAAAAAACAAAAAAAAAATTATGGGGTATTGTAAAGGAGAAGAATTTACTGTTTAGTAGCTTAATGGAATTAGTATTTTAGAAGAGGTGAGGGGGAAAGGAGGTCAGCCTAGGGTGGCTTAGTAGCTTCTGCATATAGTGCAAAAAGTATTAGTATCTTATACAGCTAGTATTATTGGAGAGGCTAGAAAAGGTTGGTTAAGTATAGAGATTAGCCAGGAGAGAAGGAGGAGGATAGTTTGAAAGGTGTAGGTTGAAGAGTGCAGTTGCATATTCTATTTAGATAGAGGTGGGAATGAAGTTGGGTTTTGAAGTAGTCTAGGTTGTTGCAGGTTCTTAGAGAGGTGGGTAGGGCATTCCATTTTTTAGCTAGGGTAAAGGATAAGAGCAGTTGGCCAGCTGGGCACTTGGGTTTTTGTACTGTGATCAGGTTTTGGTGAGAAGATGTAAGGGATCTAACGGGGGTATAGGGTAGAAGAATATTGGAAAGAGCAGGACAGTTAGTTGGATGGAACACTAATTTATGGGCTGTGGTGAGTTGGAGAAAGGTAAGATGATTGGGGAGTTCAAGCCAGTTTAGAGAGTGAAGGGAGGAGCAGTGATGAGTGGAGGATTTGGCATTGGTTGCAAATTTGGATATTTTGTTGTAGCATTGTTCCAATTTGGAGGTAAGAGTAGATGATAGATTAGTGAGCAGAGGAGCGTCGTATAGTAGAGAGGGAAGGAGGTAAGTAGAGGCAAGGATTAGCCTAGTGGAAGGAGAGAGAAAGTGGTTGTTTCTGTACAATAAGCCAAGTTTTATGTGTGTTTTTTTGATGTTTAGCTGGATATGAGTATAGAATTTCAGCTGGTCATCAATTGTAACACCAAGAAGTTTGGTGGAGGTTACTATCTCAATAGTGGAGTTGGTAAGGCTGGTAATATGGAAAGATTTTTTATCAAGAGATGAGGATTTGGAGGGGGTGAAGAGGAGGATCTTAGTTTTGTTGGCATTAAGGGAGAGGTGATTTTGGAACATCCAATTTTCAGTGGTTGAAAAGGCTGTTTGGGTTAGAGCTTGGAGCTCAGTTTGGTTAGGGGCGTGGCAGATCAGAGTGGAATCATCAACGTATTGCACAATTGTAGTGTTGGGGATGGCTTTATGGAATTTGTTAATGAAGATATTGAATAATAATGGGCCAAGAATGGAACCTTGAGGTACTCCGGTAGGTGTAGGAAGGAAGGTTGATGTTGCTTGGCCCCATTTCACAGCTTGGGACCTGTTTGAAAGGTAGCTAGTGAACCAGGAAAGAGCTTTTTGGCTAAGGTTGAGGTTAGAGAGATGGTTTAGAAGGAGGGAGTGGGAGATGGTGTCAAAGGCTTTGGCTAGATCTAGTAGAACAAATGATACCAAGTTACTGGAGTCACGGGCAGAGTTCACAGAATGAAGGAAGGAGAGAAGGGCGGTGTTAGTACTGTAATGACTAGTTTTTTGGCCAGGTTTCTTAATTGCTTAAACTGAAGGAAGATTTCAGGCTGTTGGCCTTCCAGGATTTATCCCTTTTGTGCATAATCTTTTTTGTGTCTTTGGTGTGCCAAGGGGTGGTTTTAGTTTTGATTCTTTTTCTTCTTATTGGAGCTTGGGAGTTAAGGATAGTTAAGAACGTAGAACTGAAATAGTCAACGGCTTCGTCTAGAGGCAGTGTTTTTAGGGGGTTCCAGTTAGGTAGCTTAAGGGAGTTAGAGAAGTAATTTTGATTAAAGTTAGTTAGGTTACGAGTTTGAATAAAGTGGTGAGAGAGAGCCAAGAAGGCGGGAAGGCCCCAAAACAATCAGTGACCTGGGAGAAGGAGAACTACAGCAGCGGTGCAAGTATGTGGATTATTAGCTTTGTATTGTACTAGAAATCTTAGTTTCTTAAATTTTGTTGGGGAAAAAACTATTTTTAAAGAAGAAAAAAGTATGAGTATGTGGAGAGAGAAAATACAGCTTTCTTGGTAAGGGGAAGAGGCACTTTCTAGAACAATTATATGTGTGTGGAGAGAAGAAATAACAGCTATTCTTGGTGAGGGCAAGAGACACTTTCTAGGTTGAGTTGGTTAGTGGAGAGAGTAAGAGGGAGGTTTTTGCTGGGCTTATTATTAGGAGGATGCTGCCACCTACTGGAAAAAGGAGGGAGGTGCACTTAGAGGAGAAGAGGTTCTACTTAGAAGTTCGGGATATAGAGACTGGATAGAGGTGTACTATAAACCAAGGATGGGGTTGGGGGGGGCCTGTGCAGTGACCAGTGGTAGGCTGCTTTCACGTGTGCCAGGCAGAATTATGCTCAAGTAAGGTAGATGCTAGCAAAAATATATGTAAAACAGATTACATACACTGAGTCTCTTTAGGGAGAATAAGGTCGCAGTAAACTTAAAATATATCAAGCAGACTGTCCACCGCCATCTTCTCTTTGATGGGAAGGATATTCTGTTTGGCAGTGAAGAAGGGGAAAAACACCTTGGGGAGCGGCTGAAAAGAAGAGTGAGAAATACCAACAGTTAGACAAATAGGTTGGGGGAAAAAAAGGAAGAAAAAAGAGAAGAAGGGAGAGAGCAGGAACTAGTAATAAGAGCAGAAATAGGGGAGGGAGTTTAAGTGTGGAGAGGAGAGATAAATGTAAGGTGGAAACAATAGTGCAGTAGAAGGTCTACAGGCTGAGGTAAACATCACATAACAATTTGACATGCAAACAAAGATAGGTAACAGGATGACAGAATGTATTAGAGCAGTCAGAGACTGTTTATGATATTCAAATAGCAGTAATAAAAGCAAAAAAAAAACTATCTCTAGCTGGAAGAAATAATCCAAAGCAGCACTTACAAGAGAAAGATAAGGAAAACACAGTTAGTACATTCAGTTAAGCACATGAAGACCTTTAGTTGATGTAGGCCTTAGTAATAGCAATATCCAAATACAAACAACTTAATATCAGCAATCATAGAGAACAATGCCAGGGTACTAGAGATTTAGTGCAGCGTCTAAATGCTGGTTAACTGACGCCTCGGTAAGGCTCGCTAGTGTTCCAGCATAGAGCAGCTTAGTAGACCAGACAGGCCTACACTAAGCCTAAAGAATAAAAAAAATTATAAGTGGCGGGCAATAGGGGAGCAAGTAGGATCAAGCAAATACAGATACCAGTAATCTGATTATTTGAGAGGACCCATGCATTATTATTAGGTATTTTAAACATAAATACTTCCATACTGATGTAATAATAATTATTCCTGTGCATAAATCATGACCAATGTACCTAACTAAAAATGGACATGCTGACAAAGGATGTGAGAAGGGCACAAAACAACATTGCAACAAAGGGGAGTAAATTTGATGTTAATGTTGATAACATGCTGAGTTGAGATAGTAAGCAAGGAGTGGATACATTAGGGACTATTTGCATAGACTGCCATTATTGAATATGACTTGTAAATACAGGGAACGTATGTGTGATAACTGACAGTAGTGCAAGAGGAAAGGAGCACACAGCTGTTGTGCCATGAACTTCAGAAAGGGACATGTTTTGCAATTTGTCATCTGGCACCCATAGAAAGGGGGAATGTTATCTGAAAACATGTATTAGGCAAGCATGTGTTGTATACTCATGTACATCCTATACAATAATGAAATAAAATACATAAGTGACAAATAACAGCATGGATCTGATAACAGTAGTTCAAGGTCTCTGCTGATAAAGTGAGCACATCTACTACATGATTATACTGGGCATGCTCAGAATAAATTACAGCAAACACTGCCATAACAGCATGTCAACAACACAAACACACAAGAAAGTGTCCTAATACAGACCAGTCACACTTTATGATGAACTTGCGTCTTGCCATGTAATAAGAAATGTTATGTAAGTTCTCATGTTTTATATAGCTCTATATTATAAAGAAAATAATTACAGTTGTTATGTCTTTCAGCTTTTCCCAGTTAGGGGCCGCCACAGTGGAACTCCGGTCTGCTAATGATTGGCAGTAGATTTTTACGTGCCGAGTTTTCAGCCCTGATGCACAACCTTCAACGAAGGTAGGCCCATTCACACGTCTCCACACAGAAGACACTTTAGCTGAGAATCGAACAGGACAACGTCTTACTGTGAGGCAACAACGCTACCGCAGCACCACCACTGCAGGTAAAGAAAAGAATTACAGTGATTGTAATTAATTGTAATTGTAACAGTAATTACAAATGTTTGGATGATGATAAGCAATTTAGAGCATTATTATTTGGAAATTAAGTTGTGCCTCTGAACAATCAAACACATAATGAATGTCTGCATCTTGCCTTACTCAGACAGAATCCAGGACAGAAAGCTGTGTATCAACCTCTGACACCACAGAAACTGGTATACGAGTGTGTTATGATGAATACACTTGAAGGGCTTACACCAGTTTCCTATTGAAATGGGTATGGACTCTCTGCCTTGGAGGGTGATGCCTTAAAAAATGTGGCCCTCTGACTTCTGTGAATACCTTTGTTGCATAAACCAGTCCTGTGTGGCACAGTTATCTCAGACAGATGTTACCAGATTCAAACCCCTGCCTATCATACTACATACTATACACAGCCATGTACTGACTGCATTTTCCACAGGACATAGCAATGGTGCTTACCACAAATAACTGAAATTAATGTGTGAAGTTTGATGATAATTTATACAATAATATTATCTCAGAATGATGACTAGGAGGTAACTACATTAATGTTCACACAACTGTGAGCACTGCAGAATCAGTGTTTCTTGGCCAAGGAAGCCATTTCTGTTGTTTTGTACACACACTGTCCCAGGACTGAACCACATGCTATCTGTGTAGATATACTATACAAGTCATTGATGAATGCATGTTTGACAGGAGCACTCACACCCAGACATTCACAGAACAACTCTTTCACTACCAGGAAATTACAAAATGAGTTTACATTTCTTTCTCCAAAGTAACAATTGAGAATAATAACTTCATGCAGTGTTGCTTGTATAATATCAGTACATTTATATAATGTTACCTTGTGTTAGAATTGAACAACAAGCTATGTAAGTCCACTGGATAATGACATGTATGATCACATGCAACACAGTGGAAACCTTGACACAGTTCTGAGACTCCAGCTATGTGAAGTCATTACATCATATGACTGTGTTGCAAACAGTTTGTATGAGATAAAAAGGATGAGGGAGACTTTTCCCACGGTAACTGTATAAATTATAATAGTGGTGACACAGTGATATAGCAGATAGCTTTGTCACCTCATAGCATGAGGTTCCCTTCTTGGCTGGGTTGCCTTCTGCGTAGAATCTGCATGTCCTCTCTGTGTTCACATGGGTTTCCTCTGGGTGCTTCGGTTTTCTCCTACATTCCAAACATATGTAGGAGGTGGATTGGGCACTCTAAAATTGGCCATAGGTGTGACTGTGTGTGCATGTGTGTGGTGTGGAAGAACTACTGTAGCAGGGCTAGAAGTTAAACTTGGATCTAGATGATTGCCACTGTTGAAGTGACACCTTGACCCCATATGCAAAAATAGGAAAAGGGGGTTGTGGATGGATGGATGGATGTCATTCATGCATAACAGCCTAATAATGATACACAATGCTTACAGTCACTCATTGTGAGTTTTAAACACTTGATCATGTGACAACTGATGTTATAGGATATTGTGAAGAATGTGTGTAACAAGGTGCAAGTACTGCTAATATTTTTGGGTATTTGAAGCTGTAACATCTTGTTATTGCTGTAAGGGAAATGAATGCCTGTAGTTTCTTTCAAAGACTGCTGCTATATGTCTATTTCTCACAGAACATTGCCAGTTGCTTGGTATATCCAAACACACATGATGCATATTGCAGTTGTCACTGTGACGGGAGAATGGCAATCATGCACAATGTGGGGATAATCAGATTCAAGCACATGCCTTAGTATGGCAACAGCATACAGAACATTGTTTCATTTCATTTCCTCATGTCACATTATATGCCTTTGTTGTTCTCTTAGGAAAGCTAAATTTCACCTAATGGCATCACCTTTATCTAATAAAGCACTTCGATGTAGGAAAGGAGAAGAAATTCTTATAATAGGAATTCCCAGCTATACAAGAACACAGCAGCTAGCTGGGTGACAACATTGTTACCTACATGCCCATTCACAGTCATACTGACACCACTGGGTCCAAGGAGTAATGACTGGATCTAAACTGACTACCTAAGATCACATGGTACAGAGCACTGCCTGATTTGCACATACAGCATGACATGTTGGTTTACAGTTGTGACAATTCTCATTTAAATAGATGACATCACCGCTGTTTAATATAGTGATGTTGTTCTAAAAATGAAAGGCTGTGGTTAAAGAGCACAATACACAGCTACACATTCAATATGCATTAATAGCTTTCTCTCCACAGCATGATAGACATGCACATTGACAGTAGTCAGTCATTGCTGGATTCAAACCTTCTACCTATTTAGTTACGCAGTCTAGACAGCACAGTATTAACAGTCAGCCCTGTCATACTACATTGGGGATGTAGTTCATTTCTGAAAGCATAATGTAACCCTTGTGATTACAGAACTGGGTATTGCCTAGGAGTAATATAAATTTATAGGGTATCCCCCTGCCAGTTAAAATACATCTTCTAAGCGGATAAATAAGAACTGGTATCATGAATCCAATTGTATACAATAGTGCACACAGTCACACTAGTTAATCAATGCTGGATTCAAGTCCCCTACCTATCTAGTTACACAATGCAGAGAAAATATTATTAGCTGCAAGTGTCACAGGAGAAGTTTGACTTTTATAGTAAGAGACTCCGCTTATGAAAGGGTGACCTCATCAGTGTGTTGCAGAGAACAGCTTTGTGGTAAAAGTGAGATAAGGGGTTAGGGAGTCCTCTTTCAGATTAAATTCTTCCCCGAATGGAAGATGATGCAGCATGTCTGTTCACAAAGCTATATGTACCTAATATTGAAGCCACAAACACAGACATACAGACACACACACACACACACACACACACACACACACACACACACACACACACACACACGTTCAACACTTTGAGATTTGAACCTCCTTCCTATCTAGTTACATAATGTAGAGAACTCAGTGTTAGCTGTAAGTGCCACAGATGAAGTTTGACTTTTACAGTGAGTGAATGCATTTTTGAAAGGATGACTGCATAAGTGTGTTGCAGAGAACAGGTTTGTGATAAAAGTGGGATAAAGGAATGGGGGAGTCCTCTCCCAGGTTAGATTCTTCCCATCAGTGGAAGTTGATACAGCATGTTTGTTCAGGAAGTTATACATACCTGACACTGAAGCCACAAACACAAGTTCAACACTGTGAGATTTGAACACAGTATTAGTTGCAAACACCACATGAGAAGTCTGATTTTTACAGTGAGAGAATACACTTATGAAAGGCTGACCTCATCAGTGTGTTGCAGAGAACAGGTTTGTGGTAAAAGTAGGATAAGAAGATGGGGGCGTCTTCCCCCAGTTTAACATATTCCCTAGAGTGGAATGACTGTTTAGGAAGCTATATGTACCTGGCATTGAAACAAACACACAAGTTCTCCACTATCAGATATGAACAACCTACCTAAATAGTTATACCATCTTCAGAATACAATATGAATCACTAGCTGAGCCAGATGATGGTCAAATGGGGCCCTGGGCAGGGTAATGGATTGGGGACCCCCTGCACACACAGCAACCCCTCCCCCCCGCAGCCATTACAGTGTCCCATTACTTGGCTATTTCTCCCCAGTTACCATGACACTGTTCAGGCCTGTCACTGTACACACTATTTTCTTCTTTGCTTCTACAATGACTACAGATATTTGGATTTAATTTCAAACTATTTCAAATTTTACAGCACAAACACTGACAAACATTTGCTAAACAAAACAATAAAGTCTCACAGTGAAAACAGACTTGACATTAACAATAAACTTCTCTGCCCTTGAAACTCACATTCATTGAAATGACATTGAAACCCACATTCAAAGAAAATGCATTTGGCCAATGGTGTATAAAATTTACCTTTGAGTTATTTTTAATCCATATGCCCCATGCACACATTTTAGGACCATGAGACATGTATGTGTTCTTTGATTCACCTTCCTGAATGTATTAAATTATGTTCCTTATATAATACAGCACCACTTGTTAGACTATGTTTTAAATTTGTAATTTTGAACATTTTTCCATTAATCAACAAAGCCAAAAATATGAACCAATAATGATGAAACTGCCCATTTCAAAACATTTTAACCATAAAAGGCCAATCATTATCAGTCATGCAAAAGTCATCTGAATAATTCCACATTAAAGAGATCTGTGACAAATGAAGAGGTCAATGTTCATCTATAAATTCAGTACCTGCTGGCCTTGAAGAGTAAATTGGTAAGTTACATTAGAAAATCTTAAGCTGGTAATATTGCAACAGGGAACAGATGGCAAACTGACAACAGGTTCAAACCTACTAGTCATCTCATCCAAAGTACACACTTAGGACTGTAGCACCCCCCCCCCTAAAGTAATACACAGTATCAGCAATCTATCTACACAGTGTGAGAGTAGAACCCACACTGCCTTCTGCATCAAAAGCAAGTATACCATATGTTGTGCTACCAACACATTCTATATCTCAAACAGTGATAACCATTTGCTAAATAAAACAGTTGCACATTGAAAACAGACTCTTCCCTTGAAGCTTATATTTCATTTAACATGCACTGAAACCCACAATTCATTTTGAATACACCTAAACTCAATTCCTTAAAAATGTTATTTGAGTATTCCGGTAGTTGGTGTAGGGGATTGAAGCTCGTGTCTCCTGTGACTAAGGTATGAGGTTTGAGCCTGAACAAATTAACTAACTTGCCATCCCAAACTAGAACATTTCACACACACATATACTTTTTAAATTCTGCATACACTTACCAATGTAGTGTTCATTAATTCCACATCTTGTGGGTGGGCAGAAGCAGGCATACATTACATATCAAGAAGAAGTAAGAGGCAGACAGGAGTGTTTTGTTTTTAAATTCCATACATGGATGCAGAAAAGAAGCAAGCAACAGAAGATGCGTGTGTCAACACACAGGCACAGAGGGTGTTCTTAAAGAAGAATGAATGCCCTTAAAAAATACATGATTTGTTTAATTAAAAAGTAAATGTTGTGGTAGCCTGCCCAGCCAGCAGGCCCTAGGTGACGGTCTAGGTTGCCTAGTGCTGGATCTGGCTCTGATCACAAGCTCCACAGAAGTGTGACATTTTATTTTATTTATTTTACATTTGTTAACCGGGAAAAATCCAACTGGACCAGGTCCATTTTCAGTGGATGCCCAGGGAGAAAAGCTCCACAATTAACATATAGTATAGTAGTTATGACACAGGTAAAACAGTCATGAAAAAAAATGACTCATAAGGTGTAGTTTTCAAATAGTTATTTTGTCCTGCTCATGGTGAGGAAGCTCTCCCCAACCCCTTTTCAGTCTGCATGCCTGCAACACACCTGGTCCACCTGTATCATCACAGCTCGGGTCCTCCCCCAACAAGTAACTGCAACATTGCCAAATAAAACCACTGCTATGGTCCAGTTTTCTCCCTACAGTTATTGCAAGCCAAGAATAACACTTCTTAATAAGGATATCTACCCAACAAGTCTGTATAGCACACTTGGTCTGCCTGTATCATCGCAGCTCAGGCCCCCCTGCAACTGCAACATTGCCAAATAATACCACTGCTATGGTCTAGTTTCCCCTACAGTTATTGCAAGCCAAAAATAACACTTTTTAATAAGGATACCTACCAGACAAGTCTACATAGCACACTTAGTTTGCCTGTATCATTGCTCGCCCACCCCTCCCCGGCAGCAACTGCAACATTGCTAAATAAAACCACTGCTACAGTCCGGTTTCTCCCCACAGTTATTGGATACCTACCAGACAAGTCTGCATAGGTGACTGGATGTTTACAGTTCTTGTTATTAGCGGATTTGGTGCTTAATAGTTATGTTTTAAACATTGTGACTGTTATCTACATTTCTTTTTATATCAAATTTGTTACTTTTAATAGTTATTTTTTAAACATTGTTTTGGCTGGTGTGCATGCCTGCAAGGACCCCCCCCCCAATCCCAGGCAACTATAGCTTTGTCTCTCGCACTGTGTGGCACAATTAACAATATACTTGCTGTATCTTGTCCCAAATAAATATACTTCCCCGTTGAAGTCTTGTAAAGTAAGGCTAGTACCATTTACTTGGTGTATTTTTTCCCCACATAGAGTTGCCTTCCTTTGTTTTACTTACACTTCAAGGCCATAAATGTAGTGTTTCTGAAACTATCTGCTTACACTCCTACTTTTCTGTCTTCCTTTCACTTAACCTTACAGCTCCAAGGCTTCCACTTCTCATACTGATTGTTTTTCTTTGCACTCTTCTGTGAGGGGGGGCCAGTTCTCTCTATTTGCCATCACTAAACTCGGGATCACTCTGCTCCCCTATTCTATCCCCATTCTCACCCACCCCTGCATCACCTAGATTTATACCAACACTAACCACTCCCCTAACTTCCTCTAATCAAGAATCACCCTCCATCCTCTAATCACACCTGAATTAACCAATCACACTATTTGTAACACTCCTCCCTCTCCTCACACAACTTAATTGTAACTGTCCTTAATCACTCTACTACCACCAAACTACACCAACACCCCTCTGTCTCTACATCTTCTTTATCACACCATCCAGCTAACCTAACATTTCAAAACAAAGAACACACACCATGCTCTTTCTCCTGCCCACACTCTATATCCTACTGCTAACAGCATACTATCTAACATCCTACACTCACCGACAGATAAATGCCCATAGCCCCACACAATATTATACTACTACTACTACCATCCACTTCTCACTCTCCCTCCTTCCAACTCTACTATCACACACCTACTGCATACTTCCACTTCAAAAATGTGGTTGTCAGCAATTCCACTAACCACTTCAGCATACACCTTCACATACTCTCCAAATTGTCACAACATGCATATATATTATCACAGATTCTCCATAGTGGTGATATACACCCCAATCCCGGGCCACATACTGCACAGCATACCATCATGGCTACCATTCCACCCCTTCCTCACATTAAAACTTTAGACCTTCTCATTCTTAACATGAACCTTAGAAGCCTAGTTAACAAAATCACAGACTTTCATACAGGCATTGCACAGTACTCACCAGACATTCTTGTAGCAACAGAAATTTGGCTAAAACCCCATATAAGAGACCCAGACATACTCCCACAAGGTCATAGCGTACACAGATTAGACAGGATCAGGAAGAAGGGTGGCAGGGTTGCAATCTTCTACAAAGATAACCTAAGCATAGACTACCTACCATCAACTACCCTTATGATAACAACTTTGAAGTCTTAGTAACACAGCTCAGAATCAACCCAAAGACAAATATTACCATAATAGCCACTGAGATACCTCCCAACAATAGTCCCACTGCCATTGAGGAACTCATAGCCTGGACAGCCTCAATCTACACCCATGAAACCATCATAGGTGACTTCAACTTAGACTGGAACACTTGCACTGGTGATAACCCCTCCACATGGTTTATCCCAAATAATCCAGTTTCCCACTTGAATAGATAAATATAGCAAAAGGAAATCTATCTTAGACTGGTCACTTATTAACAGTATCACCCACAACTTTCTCTCCGGATATCTTCCAAATACATTAAGTGACCACAGACCTGCCTATTTAATCCATCATTAGCTTAACCCACCCAGAAACATAGTTTACAATGTTGTACAAAATACCAAAAACTTCTCCAATGAAGCATTCTTAAACATGCTCAATAAATGCAACTGGACACCACTCCATCATCTCCAACTTGACCAGGCCGTAACATACTTCAATGACACATTTCTAGCTATTCTAAATAGCTTAGTACCAACTCATACATGTGTAAAAATTAAAGATTTCCCTGGATATCAAAAGAAACCATTAGACTTCAAAAACTAATGGACAAAACTTGGTTTCAATACCAGAAAACAAAAGACAATAAAACTCTGCTAGCATACCAGCAGCTCCACAATCAAACAAAAAAACAACCCAGACTAGACAAAAAACATATTATACATCTATGCAAAACTATTATGAAAACAATACCAAGAAGTTCTGGCAAGCATTTAACTCGCTCTTCCACCCAGGTAAAGCTACAATCCCAGAACCAACCACCAATAACCAAAGCATGAGTATTGCCTCACAAATCAACACCTACTTTATAAACACCATCCTCTCCTTAGTTAGAGGGAACAATTCCACTCCACCATCGTTTCCACCTAATGTGGAAACTAACAACTCTTTTGACCTCAAACTGGTCCCAACTAACACCATAACATCAATACTGAAAAAATTGAAACCTTCTTCCATAGCAGCTGACCAGGTCACCAATGAGTACCTCAAACTGTCAGCTGATGCTATAGTTCTGCCTATCTCCATTCTGGGAAATAGGTCTATAGCAGAACAGTATGTACCACAATTAAGGAACATTTCCTATTTCACCCCTCTACATAACGGAGGAACATCAACAGAATTAAACAATTACAGACCCATAGGCATCCTTTCCCCCTGTGTCAAAATTCTGGAAAGATGTATCCACACTCAATTACTACAATACCTGTTATCTCACAACCTTATCTCT